>NC_088869.1:63376235-63419194 GCF_032884065.1 Artemia franciscana | reverse complement strand
TAATCTTTACAAAAAAGAGAAAAAAAAGTTCGAATTCTTTTCTGATTTTCCCCAAAACAAAAAAATTCAAGTCATGTTCTGAATTTTTCTATAGAACAGAAAAAAGTTGCACTTTAGCTCCGAGTTTTTCCATAGATGAGAAAAAAAGTGACACTTCTTTTCTGAATTTTTTCATAAAGGAGAAAAAAGTTGCACTTCTGCCCTGAATTTCCAAAAAAGAGAAAAAACTTCAACCTATGTTCTGAATTTTTCCAAAGAAGAGAAAAAAGATCAATTTATGTTCTAAATTTTTCCAAAGAAGATAAAAAATAAAGTATTCTTCTGAAGAAAGTTGCACTTGAGTTCAGAAATTTTCCAAGGAAAAGAAAAAAGTTCAAGTTCTGTTCTAAATTTCTCAATAGAAGAGAAGAAAAAATTAACTTGTGTTCTGATTTTTCCTAAAAAAAGAGAAAAAAGTTCAGCATCTGTTCTGAATTTTTCAATTGAAGAGAAAAAAGTTACACTTCTGTTTTGAATTTTTCCGTTGAAGAGAAAAAAGTTGCTTTTCAGTTCTGAATTTTTCTGAAGAAGACAAAAAGAGTTATATTTTATTTTTTTTTTCAAAGAAGAGGAATAAAAGTTCAAAGTATGTTCTGATTTCTACCTAAACAAAAAAATTCAAGTTATGCTTTGAGTTTTTCTATAGAAGAGAAAACGTTGCACTTTAGCTCTGAATTTTTCCATAGATCAGAAAAAAAGTGACAGTTATGTTCTGAAATTTTTCATAAAAGAAAAAAACTGCACTTCAGTTCTGAACTTTTTTCTGATCTATGGAAAAATCCAGAGCTAAAGTGCAACTTTTTTCTCTTGCAACTCTTTCCAAAGAAGAGAAAAAAAGATAAACTTCCGTTCTGAATTTTTTCAAAGAAGAGAAAAAAGTCATTCTACAGTTCCGAATTTCCTAAATAAGAGTAACAAAAGTTCAGCTTCTGTTCTAAATTGTCCATTGAAGGGAAAAAGTTACACTTTACTTCTGAATTTTTTCCAAAGAAGAGAAAAGAAGTTACACTTCTGTTTTGAATTTTTCAATGGAAGAGAAAAAATTGCACTTCAGTTCAAAATTTTTTCCAAAGAGGAGAAAAAGAGTTCTGTTCTGAATTTTTTCAAAGAAGAGGAATGAAAGTTAAAACTCTGTTCTGATTTTCACCAAAACAAAAAATTCAAGTTATGTTCTGAATTGTTTCTATACAAGGCAAAAAAGTTGCAGTTTGGCTCTGAATTTTTCTATTGATTCGAAAAAAGTGAGTTCTGTTCTGAAGCCAACACTAGCGTAATCAGTGTCCAATCAGAATAGTCGGGGGCGGAGCATAGGTCAACATAAACAAGGGAATAACGAGTGATAAACAAGGGAAGTGTCAGTCCCCGTTCACCTAATTCCCGCAGTTTAAGGGAGACTCCCCGCAGTACAACGGCGGTTGTGACAGGGAACTGCCCCTCTTCTGCTTGCCTATTTGTGTTACTTTAAACAACTCAAAGTAGTCCTTTCACTCATTCCAAATCACTGTCAAACCAGAATAATAATCAAGCAAAAAGACAGTTCCTTTCACTATTTAAAATAATTTATAAAAAAAACTTGCCCAACAGCCTCTTAATATCCTGAAAAAAAGAGCTAGTTTTCACTTATAATATATTCCAAAACTACACGGTTAATCCGGCTTAATTAAACTTGTTGTTAACTGGCTAAATACCAAAAAATTCTTTTCTATGAAAAAATTCATAACAAACTGATTTTTTTTCACTATTTCGGGGAGAATCTGAACAGAAGTGTAACTTTTTTCTCTTTTTTAGAAAAATACAAAACCGTGTTTGGACTTTTCTCACTTGTTTAAAAAAAATCAGAACAGTAGTTGATTTTTTTCTCTCTTCTTTGAGAAAATTTAAAAAATAAAAACATTTCTCTTCTTTTGGAAAAATTCAGAAGAAGTTTAACTTTTTTGTTGAATAAATTTCCACTTCATATGTCTCTTAACTCTAAAAAAAATCTGGTTCATCTATCTCAGACTGTGGTAAAAACTTTTTCCGCGTTTTTCAGACTCTATTAAACCCTCTGTGAGCCTGCTGATAGTAGCTTTGTCTGAAAACTCATGTTCTTGTATCTCTGACTTTGGAATAAATATGCTAAGAGTTGCTTGCTTACCCTAAAAAAAACATTATGTAGTTATTCAATGAAATATTCTTGTGGAAATAATGGCCCGTACCATACTACATGTTATTAATATCATCAGAAAAAAATTTAATGTTTCAAGTCCATTCCAAAAAAATAATTCATTATGTTTTATCTTAACATGGTACTTATTTGATTTGGGGGTAATATACGACTTTTAATATGGTTTCATTTACAAATTCATCACACATTTCATCATTGCTATTCATCGGTCCAATGATGGTATATGATGGTACATTACCAATGATACTAATAGCTTTCACCGATGCTTTGCTTTTCATTGAATTGTCATTAATTTCCTTGGTGATATTATCTGCACATGTCCTTTTTATTTTGACTGTGATTACACAGATAACAGTTCTTGCACTGAGTCAAGATATTACTTATGACATTGGTGCAGCAATATCCCTGTTTTTTTTTTACCCTCCGTTGAATTTCAATCCCCGAAATATGGCAATAGGATTTATCAGCATGTAACGTGTTACCGGAGCTCTGAGCAAGAAGTTGAACATCGTTGTCAACTATGTCGTTTAGGTGTGTATTATCTTTAAGCACTAGGTGGTCCTCGGTAGTCCAAAGAAATTTAATCTCTCACTGTCTTGACAATGCGCACATACATTTCAAATGGGGTTTAGTTCGTAGCTCAAATATTTGCTTTTTTTTTACTATTCAATGCTGCGATAACTATCATCTGCACATGCTTTCTTGAAGAATTTCATCTTCGTTTTTTCATCATTGCTATTATTCTGTTCAATGATGGTATCATTTGGTAAACTACCAATGATACTATGAGCGTTCAGCGATGGTTTGCTTTTCATTGAATGGTCTTTAATTTCCTTGGCGATGTTGTTTGCGACTGTCCTTTTTATTTTGCCCTTGATTTTTATTGTCTATTACCAAATTATATTTACATAGTTAAAAGTTCAGATACATAGACAAGACATAATTTATGACATTGGTGCTGAAGTTCACCTGTCTTGTTTTTACGTTCCGTTGAATAGTAAAACCAAAAAGATGATGATATGATTTTTCAACGGATAAAGTGTTACCAGCAGCATTAGCAACAAGTTGACCCTCGTCATCAACTATTCGTTTAAGGCTTGCATTTTCTTTAAGCACTATCATCTCTCGCAATTTATTCTATCCACCATTATAACATTTGAATCTTTCCGGCACTCCAAAGAAATTTAATCTCTCACTGCCATGACAACGCTAGCATACATTTCCAATGGTGTAACCATTAGTGCATGTTTTGCAGTTCAAATATTTGTCCTTGTTAGCATTCAATGGTGTGACAACTCTATCATGTAGGCACACTTTCTTTAAATATTTAATCTTTACTTGTTAAATTACGATGTGAGTGTTTGTCCTTGCACTGCACAATTAATGTTGATTGAAAACATGTTATAAACAAACTACTGTCGTTGATCAACCACATAGTACCACGGGGACGGGCGAATGAAAAAAATTCAACAACCGTGTTCACCAAAGATTACATGTCAATATCTTACATGGAAAAAAAATTGAAAAATTGTCTAGTTAAAAACAATTCCTAACTTAAATAAAATAAAAAAATTAAGTTCGATAAAAAAATTTTAAGTTCAAAAAATAAGTTAAAGAAAATTATGGTAAAAAATTCCCAAGTTCAAAAAAATTAAGTTAAGCAAAGTTTGGAGAGGGGACGTTGGGGACCCTTGGAATGGGGATATGGAGCCCTGGAGGGGAGCATGGGGACCGGGGATCCAAGACTCAGTCGTAGGTCTGGTAATGGAAAACCATTGTACTGGGGACCATGACATTACAAAGAGGATACCTGGCTGGCTGTAGTCGTTACAATTTTTGGGACCGAAACAAGTGTCATTGACCATCCGAAGAACCAGTATGCTTGGTACCGTCAGAGTATAGAAAGAATGTGCTTGTCTAGCAACAATCTCAAATCACTGTGGTATGCATATTCTCGGAATGATGCCAAAAGAGCACTAGGAAATAACGCTTTGATAGCATTTGGTTAGAGTGTATTTCTAAGAACATAACAATATTATTGACTTGTTGTCTCAGTGACTAACCCATTGTTCTTCAAATCCTCGGAAATATACTAATAAACTCTCGGAAACAAAGAATTGTTTGAATGATGCCAAGAACTCCCCGGAAACATTTATCCCCAGGGATAGTGATTACATATTAATTTGTCACATTACAATGATGCTTAACATCATGTGAATAGCACCCCAGAAACAATACATTGATATATTTCTAAGAATATATGAATAACAATGACTTGGTGGCTCAGTTAACTATCGTGTCGTTCTTTTACCATAGGAAATCTTAGATCTCACATTTGGCTCCTACACCATACAAGAATTTCATAAATCTATTGGAAAAACTGCTTAGAGGCAAAAATTAGGGTGTTGGAAAAGAAAACATGTTACCATCTATAATTGTAGTTAACAGTAACACCATCCATGAAACACTGGTGGAGTTGCCGTTAAATCTTATTCTTGATCTTAAACGACTTAGGAAGGTCAAAGGAGGGGGTAGGGCCCCGGTAGTTTTATTTGTGTGGGTGAAAATTTTGTTTATTGAACTAAATTAGCGATAGTATCAAACAGTTCGTTCTAATGAACTACAAGTAAGGAGCGGCTCGGCTCAATATTAACCGAAACTCTAAAAAACGGAATTTCAATATCAGCCTATTCATCAAAAGAATCAACTTAATATGGTGATTCCACATATACAAGACTCATCAAGTTTAGTGTTACTCATCAAAAATTATGACCCTGATAAAATTTGCCTGCTTTTTGAAATAAGGGAAACACCCCCTAAAATTCAAGGAATCCTATTCAGCCTACCTTAGATCCCTACTGTAGAAGCTTCAAACTCCTATATACGAAAATGTGAAATTTTCTAATTTTTGCCAGAAGACACATTACTAGTTTATTTTTCTGGTTTTTTTCCCCAGGGGGGGGGGGGTGTATTGAAATAATGGTCCCAGACGATTGGGAGGGGTATATTCAAACTGAAATTAAAATATCAATTACCTTTTCAATGACCAAAAGGATAGGAGGGCAACTGAACCCCTTCCACGCTTATTTTTTCCCTGAAGTTATCTTATCAAGATTTTGAGATATATATTTTGGTCAGTATTGTTCAAAGATCAAATATCTATATCTTTGGGTGTAAAGTGACTCCCCCCCAAAGTCCGTGGAAAGAGGCCTATAAGTTATGGAATTTGTCCGTTGTTTACGTATAGTATTTTTGTTATTGGGAAGTATAAAGACATTTTTTGAGGTGGGTGGGTGCTTCGTGTGGATTTCTATATAAAGAATCTTCCTTGGGAAGAGAAATTTCTGTGGGGTGAATTTTCCATGGGACATATTACAGTGGGTGATTTGACATAATTAAAATAAGAAATTCCTTTTTAATTGTCTTAAATTCTCTTTGCCAAATTTTTTATGTGGAGATGTTCTTGACGATTTATTTGGGTCTATTTTCCACGTGTTTTGATTTTCGGGAAAGGATATCCACGGAAGGGGCATTTCTGGAGCAATTGATAATCTGATTAGAGATTAAAAGCTTATTCAAATGAAAGAATTCTAAGGAGGATTTTTTAGGCAGAATCGTTCCCAAGCGATTTTACTAAGAGACGGGATTATCAGCGAGGATGGAACTCTCTGGACGGAACATATTGGTGGAGGTGCACTTTACTTTGGATGAAATTTCTTTGGTGGAGTTTTCGTTGGGGGAGGGGGTATGTTTCAAAGAGGATGAGCCAGATTTACCGATATTAGTTGAATAACGATTAGAAATTAAATACAAAAGAGACAACTTTTTTACTGAAAGTAAGGAGCAACGACTCGAAACGAACAGAAATTATAATCTAAAGTTTGACTGTTTTTCCAAATTTTTTCAGAGTGGCTACTGAAATACGGGGGGCATTTAATTAGAGTTGGAAAGTGCTAACAGCTTTAGCGTAAAGAATAAAGTATTGAGGTAGGGGCAACCCTTCATATACAGAATAAATCTGCCAAAATTATTGTGCAAATTTCACTTCAATTGTTCATACACGGTGAGCCAAGTTCGAACCTGCATTAGTTGAAAAACATTCAGAAATTAAATACAAAATATGTTTGTTTTTTTATTGAAAGTATGGAGCGACATTAAAATTCAAAACGAACAGAAATTATTTCATATATGAAAGGGATGTCCCCTTCTCAACGATTCGCTCTTTACTCTTAAGTTTGACTCTTTGTCACAATTCTACTTTTTAAAACAATAAGCAAATTTTTTTAAGAGCGGCTACTGAAATACGGGGGTCGTTTAATTAGAATAGGAAGCTTTTTCAAAAGTGCTAACAGCTTTAGCGTAAAGAGTAAGGTATTGAGGATGGGGCAACCCTTCATATACAGAATAAATATGCCAAAATTAATATGCAAATTTCACTTCAATTTCTTATACACGGTGAGCCAAATTCAGACCTGCATTAGTTGAAAAATGTTCAGAAATATAATAAAAAAACTTTTTTTTTTTACTGAAAATATGGAGAGACATTAAAATTTAAAACGAACAGAAATTATTCTGTATATGAAAGGGGCTGTCCCTTTCTCAACGTGTCGCTCTTTACTCTGAAGTTTGACTCTTTGTCGTAACTCTTCTTTTTAACAATTAAAAAAAAACTTTAGCGTAAAAAAGCGAGGCGTTTGAAAAGGGACTACCCCTTTCATATGCGGAATAATTTCTTTTCGTTTTAGAATTTTAATGTAACTCTTTACACTCATTAAATTTTTTTTTTATTTAATCAGAAATAAGGCTCAGCAACTCTTTTAGTTTGAGTTCTAATTCCAAACGCCACAGAAGATACTTTGATTTTGACTTTCAGATTTGATAGGGGGATGGCAGTCTGGGAATTGCTAGAAGGTATATTAATTGTACTCGTGGCTTGGTTTCAACTGATTCCTGAAATCAGCCCTATTAAAAATTCAATGATATTCTAACTTTTTGCAGATGAAATTCGTTATATTGTGCTGTGAGACCAGGAAAACAGGATATTGGGGCAGTATTGCGTCAATGTTACAGTGTTGAATATGTTCTAAATTTGTTTTTTTATGTAATTTGACCTTTTCTCAAAATCTTAGCACTCACCTTCAAATGTGGTAGATAGGTGTAAACCTGACAATTAGCGAAACCCTTGATGGTCAGGCTTTTTTTTCAATTTTACTTTATGCTATAATTGCTAGTCATGATAAATGTGTTTAACTTATTAGTAATTATTTTGCTTCATTGGTAACATTTTTGTTGATTTCTTTACTTACTAAAAAAATACAAATATGTATATATTGAAGGAACACCCTTAATCAAGATTGTAAAAAAACTAAAATTCCCGAACATTTTGGCTTTAAGTATTAAAGTCTTTATCGATATTAAAAAAAACGAACAAAAGCTTGACAAAACGGGCAAATCACACTAGAAGATAACAAAGAAGAATTGTAAACGCTTTATAAATAGAAAAAAAATTCAATAATACGTCTGGTAAATTGGTACAAAACTCTAAAGAAAATCATTACGGACCGAAAGAATGAGCGATTCTTCTAAAAAAAAGTCCCAACAAAGTGAAATGATCTTCCTCCAAAGCATCTCCCATGACCTAGGTCATTAATTTACAGTTTGTTGAAATTAAGAGTGACATTAAGACGTCTTGAAATATGCTGATACAAATATTACTCCATTTTTCCGTTAATTCTTCGCTGATTTCACGAAAAATTTCCATTGTTACTTATATAAAAACGTTTTAATAATATTTGTGAATGAACACTTAGTTTGGTAAGAGCCTTGGTAAGAGCGCTAAGAGCCTTAAAAGGGCTGGTATGTGTAGAAATTGGAATGGAGATTACACTGCCTCATCTATGTTAACTTACAACGTCGTGGGTGAACAACGATCAAAATTTAGGAGCGTCGTTCTTCTTTAACAACCATCAGTCTTATAGTTGTTGGCTATGGACTGGTACTGTTGTGTAAAATTAAATAAAAAAACAAGTTTTTTAGATGAAAGTAAGGAGCGACATTAAAACTTAAAACAAACAGAAATTACTCCGTATATGAAAGGGGCTTTTCCTTCTCAACGCCCCACTCTTTACGCTAAAGTTTGACTCTTTCTCTTAACTCTACATTTTAAAACAGTAAAAAACTTTAGCGTAAAGAGCGGGGCGTTGAGAAGGAAAAGCCCCTTTCATATACAGAGTAATTTTTATTTGTTTTAAGGTTTAATGTCGCTCCTTACTTTCATTTAAAAAACTTGTTTTTTTATTTAATTTCTGAACGTTTTTGAATCAATGCATGTTTTGATTTTGGCTCTCCGCAGAGGAATAATTAAAATGAAATTTGTATGTCTATTTTGTTTGGCTAAATGGCTTTCTCATAAGAGCGGGGAGGAAGCCTAGTTGCCCTCCGTTTTTCGGTTAATTAAAATGGCAACTAGAACTTTTAATTTTTTGCGAATCTTTTTATAAGTAAAAGATATACGTAACTTTTAAATTAGCTTACGTAAAGAACTTTTGTATTCTCATGTTTTTATTACATATATGAGGGGCTTCGCCCCCTCGTCAGTACCTCGCTCTTTACACTAAAGCTTAAATTTTGTCCCAATTCATTAAGAATGACCCCTGAATCACAAAAGCCGCAGAATAAATAGTTGAAATTACTAAAAATACTTTAGCGTAAAGAGCGTGGTATTAGGAGGAGGTGAGCCGATCATATGGGTAATAATTTCTGTTCGTTTTAAGTTTTAATACTGCTGCTTACTTCCAGCTAAAAAAAACTTTTTCATATTTATTTTTTCACTGTTTTTTTTAAGTAATGCTAGTATATCCTGCGCTCCCTTCATGGAAATTTTCTTCCACCATGAAAAATCCTCGATGGAAAGTTCCCCCAGCATATCCCCCTCTTCTCAACCCCGGCCTCCAACCAAAAAATCTTCCTGAAAACGCCTGTACACTTCCCAATAACCATTACTATATGTAAGAACTGGTCAAAGTTTTGAGCTTGTAACCCCTCCCACGGAGACTGTGGGGGTGTAAGTCGTCCCCAAAGACATAGTTATAAAATTTTTTGACTACGCTGAATAAAATGACTATCTCAGAATTTTGATCCGTTGACTTTGGGAAAATAATTATCGTGGGAGGGGGCCTAGGTGCCCTCCAATTTTTTTGGTCCCTTAAAAAGGGCACTAGAACTTTTCATTTCCGTTAGAATGAGCCCTCTCGCAACATTCTAGGACAACTGGGTTGATACGATCACCCCTGGGGGAAAAATACAACAAAAAAAACAAATAAACACGCATCCGTGATCTGCCTTCTGGCAAAAAAAATCCACATTTTTGTAAATAGGAGTTTGAAACTTCTACATTAGGTTTCTCTGATACGCTGAATCTGATGGTGTGATTTTTGTTAAGATTATATGAGTTTTAGGGGGTGTTTTCCCCTATTTTCTAAAATAACGTGAATTTTTTCAGGCTCGTAACTTTTGATGAGTAAGACTAAACTTGATGAAACTTATATATTTACAATCAGCATTAAATTGCGATTCTTTTGATGTAGCTATTGGTACCAAAATTCAATTTTTTAGAGTTTTGGTTACTATTGAGCCGGGTCACTCCTTACAGTTCGTTACAGTTTCCTTTCTTTCTTTTCCTTCAGTTCGTTACCACGAACTGTTTGATTTAAAAGAGTTGATATGTTAAAAAATAAAGTTGTTCGTGTTTTAGGAGACTGCGTGACATTTAAAAATACTATTTTTAGTTATTTTATAATGCTTAAAATTTTAAATGTTTACAAGTTTAGAGCTTATGAACTTGGTATTTTTGTTCATCAGTGTTTGAATCGTTATTAGCAGCTGTGCTCTGGGTAAATTTGTAGGATGAACTATTTGTATCATTATTGGGGAACTAGGAATTCTCTAGGGATGTGTCTGAGGCTCTTGAGTACTCAACGAGGATCTTAATTTCCCTGTTTTGCGGGATCACATGTGTGGAATCATCTCCTAGACGATATACAGCTAGCGTAAAATGTTAGCCCGTTCAAAATTAGGTTGAAATGTTACCCTCTGGAAATGTATTTATCATTTCATTTGAAAATCATTTATATTTATTAATTTGCTATATTTTTTTTCAGTTTTGCTATTTTGACTTATATGATGAAAGAGCAGTTTTGCTAATGAGTTAATTCTCTTCTCTTGTCTTAATCCAATAGTTAATATATCTAGCGACAAGGACCACACTGCCTTTCCTTAACAAACACACCTAGAAACAACAGGGAAATTTTTCTCAAGACAGTTGAATTCCACTGTCTAGAGAAAAATTTCCATGTTGTTTCTAAGTGTGTTTGTTTACAATACTGAACAGAAGTTCCCTCAATTAATGAGACTTCCCCCTCACCCAAAATAGACTATTTGCTGTTTTTTTATATTGTGACTTTGGTTTTGCAGGTAAAAATTTCCTAAGAATTACACTTCAAGAGAGATGAAGAAAGTGCTGCTCTGTTTGGATAGCTGTAGTAACTCTAATAAATTTTATTTTTCCCTTGATACAGAATAACAAAGAATTGGCTATTTAAAGAATTTAAGAATTATAAAGATAAAAGTAAAATTGCCCAGAAAAAACAAAATCGCATTGAATCCCGTTCAGTTCATCAGTCGGATCAAGCTTTTATCCCCTGACTGCTTCTCATTCTGCCTAAAATAGTCTGTTCAAGTCAGTGAAAAAGTATCTTCTTGGTGGTGTCTTCAGAAAAAAATTGTCAAAAATCTCTGATTTCTACATATTTTTTTTCTCCGATTTGGGTAATTTCTTTTAATACCACCAGGTGGTCGATGTCTCTGGCCCAAATGGAAATTGTGTATGGTTTTTACATATTGCTTATGGGATTTAGCTCCGGCTTGGTATTTGGCGGATAGTCAGTGAAAGGTGGCTATTTGTCATTTTCTTCTTTTTTTTCGTATCTCTGTATTCCCGATGGTAGAGCCTTGGAATAGCCTTATGATAGTATTTGTGCTTTTATCATCTATTATTATTATCGTTATTATTATATCTGAATAAATTTCCGTTTAATCAACATAGAAGAAAGTGAGATCAGACGAATCACCCTATTAAACCAACGAAACAAGCAGAGAACTTCAAATTTTTTTGTTATTATTATCAGGTGATTTGCTAAGACACTTGCGTGTCTTCTTATTTCCGTGATTTCTTATATTTGTTGGTGCATACGAGTTTCAATATGTCGAAAGGACACCAATGAGATTGAAAACTGCTTTGTATCAAAAGGATTCTATTGAACTGTTTTATTTTGAATGCAGAGGAAGCACTATGCAAAGAACCCTTATCAAGTTGTCCGTTCCCCTTTGGTAACGAATCCCCGACATCGCCCCTATTTTTTTTTATTGTATTTTGAGACTCCGTAGTTATAGAGTCTGAGCTGCTGAATGGAAACGAGAGGAAGGAGAACTGATAGAAGTGGAAACTCGAGTTAGCCTTGGAGTAAGACCCAATAAAAAGCATCTATAATTGCCGACCTTCACCTTTGAATCTGGCTCATAGGGCTTACAAAATTTGTATTGTATCTTGAAGATTCCATCACTCTCGGTCGCAAAATGTGAGGTCACTATTTGTTGAGCATCCATGGCCCCATGATTCCTAATCATATAATTTGAAGTAATGAAGTAAGAAGTAAAGGACGTTTGGGGGTTCTTCCTAGATTACGCTGTTTTATGTGTGTGCCTTTATTAAAGAGCTACATTGAAAAAATAACATTGAAATCGAATCATAAATAGGTTTCATGTAAATGGTAAATCTTATTGTGTCACAATTTGTAGGGGAGGGGGCAGAAGGAGGGTTAGTCCATTATAATTTCCGGAATATCAGGATAAATTTTTAAGCCATTAAAAAGTTAAAGTGGATGGTGAATTAGATCCCATCTTACTCCAACTTAAGGGATAGGTAGGGTATGTTTGCTGTTTCAGCTCCCTTTAGGCTTTAATTGGTTTTAATTATATGTTTTTTTCCAAGTTGAATTCCTCTAAGGAATATGCTGAAGTGCTGGAGGTCTGATTATCTTTTTGCCTATAATGTTTTATTTTTTTTGCTTAAGAGTTTGACATTGGGCCTAAGAATCAAATTTAAATCCTTTTTTTTTCAATAGGCCCTACAGTTGCTTTCATGGCTGACCCAACTAGATTTATCACAGAAGTAAAAGACCAACGAGTGGAAAAACAAGCTAATTACACTTATCAAAGAACAGACTTCCAGTGAGGCCTCTTTGTTAAAGTTGAGTTATAAAGCAGCTTCAGTAAGTTTTATCTAATTTTTAATTAGAGAATAGCCATCTGAAGAAGCAGAGTCTATTGGTTATTTTTGCTTTTTTATGGTAAGAAGTAGTATTGGCAACTTTTGAGTATTTCAGCCTTAATTTCAGAATTTAAAAATAAATACTAATTTAGTATGAAAAATAGAACAAAGTCGGTAATTAAGAAAAACCACACAAAAATTGTGCATTTGCGAATTAGAAAGGGTTCTTGAGGTAATTGAAATGTCAAAACATGACTTATCCTATCATGCCTAATCCTATATATTTTTATGTCTATATCTTTTCCCTAGGACAGTTATAAAGTCGAGTGTTTCATGTCAAATAAAAAAAAAGAAGAAAAATTGATAGGATTACTTATGTAATATTACATGCTAAGTGTAAAAAAATATTTTGAAGTATGTTGGGTTTTAATACATTTAGTGTACGAGAATTACTCGGGATTTTAAAATTTCCTTGTACCGAAGGATTTTATTCTCTAGATAGAGGGAGCTACCACTTACAGAGAAATTCTCAAATACAAATATTTTTGAAACGTTGGGTCCCACCCCGCCCTCTCTTTTGATAAAAGTATAAAAGAATTTAAGGTAGGTTTTGATTTTCAAGTAAATTATCACTATATCAAGGAGGCACACTCGTGCCTCTATAAAGAGGCGACACACGACAATGTTAAGCGATCTTCGGTTCCAGTGGTCGCAGAGGGATGGGGAGGGATGCATTTCGTAGCCCGAGCTCCAACTAAGAAACCTGCAAAATTTCATCCCCCTCCAACTTTTTCTTCATGGGGAAAATCTGGCCGAAAGTTTCGACCTGTCAACCCAAGCCCCCCTTTAACGTTGTCCGATCGGGCTGAAATTCACAAGTTAAGGTCCCCTAGGGCCCAGGAGCTTATCCGCGAAATTTCAGCTTGATCCGATAGCTCCTTCCCTGTTTTCCAGAAACCACGCATAGCCACTTAAAATTCATTTACTTTTTTTTTCGCCACGCCTACAGGTCACATCCGACATCGGATCTGGGTGTACGAAGACTCATTCGATGCGGAATTCTCCGAGTAAGTGCCCATGAAAGTTTCGTAGGAAAATCTTAACCCCCCGAAAGTTTCGACCCTCCAACCCCCCCCCCCCCCCCCCCACCCCTTTTAACGTTGTCCGATCGGGCTGAAATTCACAAGTTAAGGTCCTCTACGGCCCAGGAGCTTATCCGCGAAATTTCAGCTTGATCCGATAACTCCTTCCCTGTTTTCCAGAAACCACCCATTAGCTATTTAAATTAACGGATTTCTCTCCATAAGAGCCCATGTTAATTTGAAATTTTTAAAAGCTATTGAGAAGTTATATTTACACACATGCAAGTTATTAGCTCAGTTGGTAGAGCGTGAGACTTTTAATCCTCTGGTCAAGGGTTCAAGTCCCTTACGGGCGGTTTTTTTTTCACAACATCAAAAAAATTTTGATAACACCTGGACAGCTTATCATTTGAGAGATAACAGAATATTAGCTTCTTATGAGCAAAAGAAACATTTCGGTCATTCTATCTATTTTTTTTTCTATTTTATACAATGATTTAAAAGCGGGGGTGGGTTCCTCTCCTAATTCCTGTACGAGGAGTACAGGAACTATTAAATTACATCCACCATGGATTGTAGAAAAACGTACAGAATTAATATGAAAAAAAATTAAACCTGTACAAAAGAGTCTTTAAAAGCGGGGGGTTTGCCTCTCCTAATAGTCTTCTTATAGTCCTAATAGTCTAATAGTCCCATGTTAATTTTTGAAATTCTTAAAAGTTACGAATATCAACATTCAAGTACATCAAAATAATCAGCTCGGCACGGCAAGAATGACTGCAAGCATCATAAAAATCCAGCTCCATTCCAGAAAATTTTTTGATAACACCTGGACAGCTTATCATTTGAGAGATAACAGAATATTAGCTTCTTATGAGCAAAAGAAACATTTCGGTCATTCTATCTATTTTTTTTCTATTTTATACAATGATTTAAAAGCGGGGGGGCGGCAGCCACCCAAGTTCCTCTCCTAATTCCTGTACGAGGAGTACAGGAATTATTAAATTACATCCACCATGGATTGTAGAAAAACGTACAGAAATAATATGAAAAAAACTTCGTTTTCTTAAAGAGTTAAAGAGGCTGCGTCCCAAAGTCGAACCTTAAAACGTACAGGAATTAGAAGAGGCAGTTGGGGGGCTGCCGCCCCCCAAACCCCCAGCTTTTAAAGACTCTTTTGTACAGGTTTTTTGTTTTTTTGCTAACCCCCAGCTCTTGGCTTCGGAAAGGCCCTCTTTTAATTAACAAAAAATTGAAATGAATGAATAATGGAATAACTTCGAAAAATGTTAAACACAAGAGGACAGGAGAACCATTGCGCCGAAACTAGTAATTAGTAACAATGAAGTCCCCCCCCCCCCAAAAAAAAACCTGTACAAAAGAGTCTTTAAAAGCTGGGGGTTTGGGGGGCGGCAGCCCCCCAACTGCCTCTTCTAATTCCTGTACGTTTTAAGGTTCGACTTTGGGACGCAGCCTCTTTAACTCTTTAAGAAAACGAAGTTTTTTTCATATTATTCTTGAAATAAAACACGAGTAGGAGAAGTTTAGCAAGAGCTGACATTTTTCAATAAATCACACTCTAGGTTCTTCTTAAGTTATATTTGGTAGAACTTCATATTCTGTACACTCTGGCAAATACCAAACGAACTACCTGATGAGAAGTAGGCTCGGCTTTCATCACGTTATCTCGTTTTTCCTCACTTAAATGAAAAGTAAAATTAAAAAAAAAACTCGTAGGAATGAATTGACCGTCAAGAAATGGAAATTTTGACTTAAAGATTTGAACGTTTATGAAGGCAAGAAAAGTTATTCTACATTATATTCCATAGTAATATGCTATATTAATTAATAAATTATTCATTGAGAACAAAACTATCTATAAACTTAGGACACTCTACCTGCCAAAATTCTTTCTTGATATTTAATTGTCAGCTCGATAAATTTCGATTTTGTTAACTATTAATGAAACAGAGTGATCTAAAATGAATGTAAAGATCTATGTTAAATCTTAAACTAACTATATCCAATATTAATTGCTGTTGGTTTTGAATTTGAATGTTACTCATTGCTCTCGTTTCAAAATGAAAAAAAATTCATATTTTTGTTTTTGATACCGTATTTAGGGCTACACTAAGTATAAGAAAGGCTAACGCCCCTCCAGCTGCCCATTCATTACACTAAAGTGTAACTTTTGCATAACACTTCGAGAAGAAGTGCTCATTTATGTGTATTTGGCTTTCAAAATAAAAACTAAAATTGTGCATAAGAAGGAAGTTGTCGTTCTTGCCCAACCTCTTGCTCTTAGCACTGGTCGAATTTTTTGACGGAAAGCTCTGATATTGGAAAAGTAACTTTCCCCGTTAAAACTTCTGTTTCTGCAATAAAAGCATAGCTGTCATCGCCTTCAGAACATCTATTGTATGCTTAATGAAAATTTTTCTCCATGTTTGAATAACCTACAATGAAAAGTTTGAGAGGGTAGACATAAAATTACCCCTTTTGCACACAGACTCCCACAGACTTTCACTTTAATAGCTGATGTGCAATTACGCAATACCCTATATCTTGTAGTTTTTCTAGACAAATCTTCTATATAAGAATTCGATTTTGTCGACTGCTGACAAGTTTCGAGACTAATGTGCTACCGCATCCCTGTTGTGTAAATGGGTAGGTGTTCTATAAAATACAATTCTAGTTGGATTCTAATAACCTTGGACCTTTTTTTGAAATCCAAATATGAATAAATTTGAAATTGCCTTTTTAAGAATTTTCCAATTCTGCTGAATAACACTTTCCTGTGTGGCGGAAAATTTTTTTAATTCTATTTTTTCATAATATATGTCTCTTTTATGTCTCGGGTCGCTTTCTGTTGCTCGTCCGTGGGCTTTAACTGAAAATAGCAAATTTTATAACAAATGTATCATTGAAGAAATCTACCTCGTGACCAAATTGCCATTTTGTTCTTTGTATGATGTTGAAACGAAATTCTTATTTCTTGTAAATAATGCGTGTTTACTTATTGTATTTTATGTTAAATGAATGTACTTCAAATATAGTTTCAGGGTATTTTCTTAGGGGGCATGATTGTTCCTTCATTATTTATATTTTTATTGTGAAGCTTTTTGCTTGTTTTTTAGTGGTCAGTCGTATCTTTAAAAATTACACCCAAAACAGTGGGCATAATTGCTGCGATGAAAGAAGCAATGGAGAATGGACAAATTCAAGCCATGTCTCATCTATCGTCTCTTTGGTCTCGTTTGGTTAGGTTGTATACTCCACCGAATACCACAAATGGAGATTGGCCAGAATTGGCAATAGAAGATGCAGAACCCATCAAAGGTCTTGGAGAAATGGCCCTTGAAGCCAATAGATTGGATTCTTTCTTTGGATAGCCACACATGAACTACAGTTAATTTTGGTTGACGCTATATCTATATAGTTTCATTGTTGTAGCTGAAAATAAATTCATTGATAACACTTCCATAAATATTTTGTATTATTTGAAATGTGCGTTTTCTTTACATTTACTTTCATGTGAAAGAAGTATCCATTCCTGAGCCCATTTTCTGACATATTTATACAACATTTAAGTATCACAAGATGTCATTGTACCACAAGATATCATGTACCACAAGATATCATGTAAACCATGGTATTCGGTACAGTTTTTCTTATCAGTCGTAGCGAAGGGTTGTCATGGGAAATGTTATAAGCCGAATTTTTGCTCTTGTGTAAAACTTGTGTAATACATGCCTTCTTGGGGCATGGATGGGATATCTCCCTTTGATATAGACAAAACGAAAAGTCCAACTCGAATTCGTTAAATTTTGATAACAATTATGACTTCTATTAAAACTCACATGCTTTGAAACCGGGGTAAACCCTCCTGAAAAACAAAAAAATTTTCAAATACCTTAACAAGGTAAGAATTATTGGTGATTAAAAGGGAGGACGAAACTAAATGCTTGGAATTTTCAATTACGTCACTAAAAGAAGTAATTACCAAAAATACAGAAAAAAATCCTTTAAGATAATGAAATGAGTATCCTCTTTTTTATGTCTATTGAGTGAGCCGCTCACTGGCAGCTCACAATGTAATGTGTGTAAACAGAGACATGGAAGACATGGATAGTTTGTTTAAAGTTCATTAGCTGGACGCAAGACACGCGCCTCATTTCCTTTCTCATTATCTATCTATACGTATAACATGAAGAATTTGGGTCAAGCCATGGGACTAATGTACAACAAAATATTTAAAGGATTAGTCCCTCTTCTAACAAAAAGGGCGGGATATTTTTGATTGGCCTGAAACTTAGGTGAAACCTTGTGTTCCCCAGTGCAGAAGGAAAAAATAACAACTGTATTGCTTTCCCTAAAAATGCATCCCAAAAAAGAGTCAGAAAAATGCAAAAAAAAAATTCATCCACTTCAAATAGAAAGGGCTATCCTGTAAATTTGAGAGGGGGCTAATTCGATTGGAAGTTAAAATGTTTAGTTCCGTTTTTAAAGCCCGAAAGTTACTGGAGGGCAACTGGCTTCCCCTCGGCTCCTTTTTAGCTTGTTTTTTAGTGGTCAGTCGTATCTTTAAAAATGACACCAAAAACAGTGGGCATAACTGCTGCGATGAAAGAAGCAATGGAGAATGGACAAATTCAAGCCATGTCTCATCTATCGTCTCTTTGGTCTCGTTTGGTTAGTTTGTATACTCCACCGAATACTACAAATGGAGATTGGCCAGAATTAGCAACAGAAGATACAGAACCCATCAAAGGTCTTGGGGAAATGGCCCTTGAAGCCAATAGATTAGATTCCTTCTTTGGATAGCCACACATGAACTACAGTTAGTTTTGGTTGACGCTATATCTATATAGTTTCATTGTTGTAGCTGAAAATAAGTTCATTTGTAACACTTCCATAAATATTTTGTATTATTTGAAATGTGCGTTTTCTTTACATTTACTTTCATTTGAAAGAAGTATCCATTCCTGAGCCCATTTTCTGACATTTTTGTACAACATTTAAATATCACAAGATGCCATTGTACCACAAGATATCATGTACCACAAGATATCATGTAAACCATGGTATTCGGTATAGCTTTTCTTATCAGTCGAAGCGAAGGGTTGTCATGGGAAATGTTATAAGCCAAATTTTTGCTCTTGTGTAAAACTTGTGTAATACATGCCCTCTTGGGACATGGATGGGATATCTCCCTTTGATATTGACAAAACGAAAAGTCCAACTCGAATTCGTTAAATTTTGATAACAATTATGAGTTCTATTAAAACTCACATGCTTTGAAACTGGGGTAAACCCTCCTGAAAAACAAAAAACAAAAAACTTTTCCAATACCTTAACAAGGTAAGAGCTATTGGTGATTAAAAGGGAGTACGAAACTAAATGCTTGGAATTTTCAATTATGTCACTAAAAGAAGTAATTACCAAAAATATAGAAAAAAATCCTTTAAGATAAGGAAATAAGTATCCTCTTTTTTATGTCTATTGAGTGAGCCGCTCACTGGCAGCTCACATTGTAATCTGTGTAAACAGAGACATGGATAGTTTGTTTAAAGTTCATTAGCTGGACGTAAGACACGTACCTCATTTGCTTTCTCATTATCTATCTATACGTATAAAATGAACAATTTGGCTCAAGCCATGAGACTAATGTACAACGAAATATTTAAAGGATTAGTCTCTTTGAAATTGGTCCCTCCTCTAACAAAAAGAGCGGGATATTTTTTATTGGCCTGAAACTTAGGTGAAACCTTGTGTTCCCCAGTGCAGAAGGAAAAACTAACAACTGTATTGCTTTCCCTAAAAATGCATCCCAGAAAAAAATTCATCCACTTCAAATAGAAAGGGCTATCCTGTAAACTTGAGAGGGGGCTAATTCAATTGGAAGTTAAAATTTTTAGTTCCGTTTTTAAAGCCCGAAAGTTACTGGAGGGCAACTGGCTTCCCCTTGGATCCTTTTCTGCTTTTCAGTCCTTCTGCAATCCCTATTATTTCTAATCAGAATTTTGAGATATCCTTTTTGTTTAAAAACTTCACAAAATTTAAAAAGTTTGGCTTCGCTGTTGACATCACCCCCACATCCCTAGTATTAACCTTTATCTTTCCCTGTTATGATTACCCAACCCCCAGAAACAGGGACAAAAGAATTAAAATTAACTAAAAATATGAAAATAAATGCTAAAGGACACCAAGAGTCGATAACCTTTGTTGGCTTTGGGTCAAAATCACCCATAATGTTAGTGATATTTTCATTTAAAAAGTTTTTTCCATAGTTAAGATACAAACATCTGGAGACTCTAGCTTTGCTTCATAACATAAGCTGAATTATCCGGTATTGCTCAGCACGCTTAAAGAGCTCACACCTTGCTCCCAACCCGACTCTAGATCAATTGTTAGGGTATCTAACGCTTATTATCGCCGGTACGGCTAAAGGTTGCATCTGACATTTATTTGAGATAGTTGCGAAAGTTGTTCTGAAAGGGAGATTTAGCGGTGTGGATGAAGTAGATGAAGGGACATTTAATTTTTTTATCTAAAGTGTCCTACCGATCTTTTCCTTTGAAAATAGAGAAGCAAACGGTTTCCACAATTAATTCAAAAGCGTATAAATGTCAGATACGACTTTAGGGTGTGACACCGACATTATATAGTTTAGCAGAAGAAACAGCTGCTCGTAGATTCTGAAAGTTTCATGTAGTTTTCCATTAGATAGTTTAATATAGCTTCTAACTCTAGCACGCTAGTTCATAATATAGCCTCATCACAATTAAAATGCTTGGTCGCTCAGAAGTTTTTTTTTTTTTTTTTTTTTAGGTATGCCTTACCGGAACAAATGTCTCAAGCTAGATTTTATCATCAGCCTACTGATCCTGAAAGTGATAGAGCCCTTTCCTTCATTTGTAATGTTTGTCTAGTGTCTTGGGAACCAAACGATGAACCATGGTTCGTAATTCTTATTTTTTTCGGCTTTATGTTTATTTGGTTTTAACTTACATTAAATACTTTTTAGACTAAACGTTAAACTGCCTTTAATTAAAGTCAAAACTATATTTTTGAGAACTGGTAACTGGCACATTTTCTTATATAAAAATTATAATATTCGGCCATGAAAATGAAAATCAGTGAAAAAACAACTACTAAAATGGAAAAAAAATCGACAAAACTGCGGTGGAAAGTTAAGTGAATGAAATATATATATATATATATATATATATATATATATATATATATATATATATATATATATATATATATATATATATATATATATATATATATATTAAAAATTAATTAAAATCGAAGATAGACATCTTAATACATTAAACCACATAGACTAAAAGGGGGAAAGAAGACAAAGTACAAATTGACCATGTATAGCTCCAGCAATATTTTCATGCCTGAATATTACGTAGACATACAACTATTGTCAGACGTACCAGTGAATGCTTTTTTTTTAATGTAGATGATAAGTATGAGGACAAAAGAAGCTTATTCGTGGACAGGGTTATAACTTCTTGACAAAAAGTCCTGTATTCTACAGCTGGGTGCTGGCTTTTAACGTGTGTCAGAATAGCAAAGAATTTCACATGTAAGTGGGAACTAAATAAAAGCGAATTATTTATTTATTTATCTGAAAACCCGTCATGCAAAAGCAAAAATACGGAGCAGTAAAAGAAAACAAAATAATAAAACAATAAAGACAACAATTAAACGCTTCGCAAAATACAAGGCAAACAGATAATACGGAAGTAACCGAATTAAAAACAAAAAAAAGAAGCAAAAACCTTCAAAAACTTTGACATACTATATATGTTGCAGAATAATAGCGTTTTTACAATCTTACAAGAAATTAAACAAAAAAACAAGATTTTTTAATTAAAAGTAAGATTGGACTTTAAAACCTAAAACGAACAGAAATTACTCCGTATATGAAAGGGGCTGTTCCCTTATCAACACCCCGCTCTTTACTCTAAATTTTGACTCTTTCTCTCAACTCTACTTTTTAAAATAGTAAAACAAAATTAGCGTAAAGAGTGGGGTGTTGAGGAGGGAACAGCCCCTTTTATATTAATTTTTGTCTGTTTTAAGTTTTAAAGTCGCTCCTTACTTTCAGTTAAAAAATCCATCTTTTCATTTTTGCTCTTGCATATTTAAAAATTTGCATATTAATTTATTTTTTGGGCTAAATTGCTCTCTCATAGTTTTGATCGGACAATTTTGAGAAAAAAGGAGCGGGAGAGGAGGCCTAGTTACCCTCCAATTTTTTCGTTACCTAAAAAGACAACTACAACTTTTTATTTTTTCCGAACGTTTTTATTAGTAAAAATACATGTAAATTACATGTCTACACTCTACACTCGTTCATTTTTACCACGTTTATGAGGGGGTTCTCCCCCTCTTCAATACCTCGCTCTTTACACTAAAGCTTAAATTTTGTCGCAATTCCTTAAGAATGACCACTGTATCACAAAGGCCATAGAATAAATATTTAAATTTGCGTAAAGAGCGAGATATTAGGAGGAGGTGAACCCCTCACATGCGTAATAATTTCTGTTCGTTTTAAGTTTTAATGCTTCTCCTTACTTTCAGTTGAAAAATCTTTTTCATGTTTATTTTTTCATTTTTTTTAAATGCTTGAAAAATAGGAAATTCTCTTCCCCAATGACAAATTCCTCCACGGAAAGCTCCCCCTACTTAATCCCCTCCCCCCAACTAAAAAATCCCCTGAAAACGTCTGTACACTTCCCAATAATCACTACTGTATGTAAACACTGCTCAAAGTTTGTAACTTACAGCCCCTCCCATGGTGACTGTGGGGGAGTAAGTCGTCCCCAAAGACATAGTTATTAGGTTTTTCTACTATTCTGAATATCATGGCTATCGTAGAATTTTGATCCGGTGACTTTCGGGAAAAATTAGCGTGGGAGGGGGCCTAAGTGCCCTCCAATTTTTTTGTTCACTTGGAAAGGGCACTAGAAATTTCAATTTCCGTGACAATAAGCCCTCTTGCAATATTCTAGGACCACTGGGTCGATACGGTCACCCCTGAGAAAAACAAACAACTGAAAAAAAAAACAAAAAACAAATGAACACGCATCCGTGGTCTGTCTTGTAGAAAAAAAATACAAAATTCCACATTTTTGTAGGTAGGCTCTTGAAATTTCTATTGTAGGGTTCTCTGATACGCTGAATGCGATGGTGTGATTTTTGATGATGTTTAGATTCTGTCACTTTTAAGGGGTGTTCCCCCCATTTTTCAACGGAAAATTTGCTCAGGCTCTTAACTTTTGATTGGTAAGACAAAAATTGGTAAAACTTATGTATTTAAATTCATTATTATAATGCGATTCTTGTTTTGTAACTATTGGTATCAAAATTCCTTTTTTAAGTCTCAGTTACTATTGAGTCGGGTCGCTCCTTACTACGGTTCGTTACCACGAACTGTTTGATCTATTAATACAAAATATTGAAAAACCCGTCTCAATTAAACACACACAATACGGAACATACGAAAAAGAAAAACACAATCATCACTGCCAAAGAATGTGGGACCAATAATTTAAACTCCTATCTATTTTTCTGTTACGTTACGCAATCCGTTTGCCAACGCCAACCTCTAGGTTAGCAACCTTGAATTTTGCAATAGCGAGTAAATTTCTCTACCACGGGGGTAGATGAAGCAGATACTTGGAATAGCAAAAGATCAGGGATCGGATTTTATTCTTGTCAGTTTTAGTTTCCAGAAGGTTGCGGTGTACAGAATATGGTTAAAAGCTACAGCATTATATCGAAGTTTGAATCGAAGTTTAAAAGATACAATGAAAGCGTCAGCTGCTGAAATTCTACGTCTGATTTGTTCCAGAAGAAATTTTCGGGTGTGTGATAGAAGAAGCAATGGGCAGACCTAGAAACATAAGGTTATCTGTTGGCTGAACAGACCTAGATCCAAGCGTGATAGAAGGGGTAGGGGAATCTGTTTCCAGTTAAACAGGACAATATCAGATTTGGAGGGGTTTAATTCAAGCCCGACTTTCTTATATTCAAGGATTCCAAAAATTTCAGTGATACGTTGAAGAGTTCGACTAAGGTTTAGGATGTCATCAGCATAGGCTATCAAGGAAAGATTTACATAAGATAGGATCACTGACAGTGGGCACGGATCTTGTGCTTCCAGCGCATAGTTTCAATTAGGCCGGGAGAGGTCATAGCTCCTTGACAGGCCTCTTTCTTGACTGGTATTAGTTGTCTACGTGGAATCGGGGGCATGCCTTTATCTGGGGGTACTTTCAAGTGGATACGTAGTCTTGAATATAAATCCCAAAAAGAACGAATAATGGCCATATTCAATTCACGTTTACCGGTTTTCAGAATCATCGCTGTATGGATAAGAGAGTCGAATGCACGTCTGACATCATATTCCCCACAACAAGGCTGTCTCCAGACGGTTCCGTATCAATCAGGGCATTTGTAATAGCTGTTAAAGCGTCGGTACACCCGGTAACTTGCCTAAATCCAAATGGTTGTGAAGGGGTATAGCAAACTTTCCAGTTCCCTAATAAATAGTAGCCCAAAGAGCTTGCAAAGGGATATAGCTACAGTATTAGGGAGGAATGATGTACAGTGGACTTCGGATTTCCCTTTTTTAGAGATAGGAGTCAGATCTCCGATGCAAAAAAGAAGAAAGACGATAGCCTCAGTGAAAATCATCTGCATAAGCAGGGAAATTTGAGACGTAAGAAGTTTTCCCCCGTAGTTCAAATGAAAACGCACTAACATGTCCAATACCTGATGAACGTTTGCATCTTAATTTTTGGATGGCATCTTCGACCGAACGGGTACTGACCCCAAAATCTTCATCGGGTTGAGCACCCAGAAACTGATTAGGAGCTACTTCATAAGATTGCTCTATGATAGGATCAGGGGAAGAAAACTCGGATTCTTAATATGCATACCAATCAGCGTCTGGTATATCAGCTGAGCGTGGTGACGAAGGAGGGGATACTGAAGAGGAGACAAATTTAAATACCATATTTCGATCTTTTCTTGCATGGGCAGAATAGCTATTAATAAGATCGCTACGATGCTAAGCGAGAATTTTGGAAAACTTCCGTTTCGTAGAGACAACCAAAACTTTGCTTGTCCACATGAAGTGCAAATATCTGGATTTATGAATCATCCAGGGAATATTCTTTTGAAGACAAGTTGCATGGGGACAGCTTGTTTTTCGGCGAAACGGAGTGCAGGACGTATTTCAGCTCAAAATATATCAAGACAAAACAGGACCTTATTCTTAGGCAATTGGAGTGAGTTCTGGAGGAGGTGAAATGGAACATTAATTTTACGTAGAATCCAGTTGACGGACTCGTATTGGCACATTTAGAGAAACCAAAGTTGGCGCTGTCTTAGACATGACAGAGAAGTTGGTAGAGAAACCAAACACTTGTCTTAGACATCTGTGGGAACACCGCTTTAAGGAGGGGCTATTATATATCTGCTATTAATCAAAAATTAAGACTTCTAAACTTGTTTGTAATGTTATCTTCAATATTTGGAGGGTAAAGTGTGGCCATTTTTTTTTTGCAAATAGTCTGTGAAGAAAGTGTAGCAGAATTGTGTTATCCTATTTTCAAAGCTTTATGTTAGTGCCTTTTCAAAGGGTTGTGCCTTTCGTGACTACATTACAAGGAATATAAGAAATTTTAAAGGGACCATCGAACAATTACGAAATCTTTTTTTTTTGAACTTTTTTTTCTTTTTTTTTTGAGTTGTCGAAAATAATTCTTAAGAGAGTAAGAAGTCCACCAGTTTGGTCTTGTACTTTTAGGAAAAGTTATTTCTAGGTCTGAGCATGAAAGGCATGCGCAAAACTGTCCCTACTTTGGTGGACTTGGTACTCCAAATGTTCCGTTAAGTGTGACTATGGCTACAGACTCAGCTGTTCAACATGAAGATAGTGGTGAAGACATTACTTGTATTGCTACAACAAGTAAGGAGGGGATTATAGCTACTGGAATGGAAAGAGGCTCAGTTGTTGTGTGGAATATTAACAAGCATCTAAAGGTATCATGAAATTTTTCTTTTATTACCATTTCAAAATTTAGATTTCAGTTTTACTTTATGACAAGCCAATTTTTGTAAGAAGTAAACTTTGATAATAAAATGCAGCGAAAAAGTATAATGTATTTTTATAATTTTAATTTATTTTTCGAATCGAAATTAGTGAAATTGATTCTTTTATATAACTAATTTAAAAAAAACTTTTTCCACAAGACAAGTTTCTTTAAAAAAAATGAAGAGCTCCATTAAGCCAAGAATGAGCAAAAATAAAGTCAAATAATCTTCCAAGCCTAAAACTACCACAAATCACTATCAATAAATAAATGAAACTCAAAACGATCAGACATTACAATCAATAGCCGAGTCAAACTCAAAACCAGCAAAAATTAACATGAGTTGGTCTGATAACCCCTATGTAATCTCAAGACCGGAATACAATTTATGCTTTGCTGAAAATAAAAATCCTGGATTGTCAGATGAATTGAAAAATACTGAAATGTTTTCGTTAAGGTTTTGATAATTTTACATTTATTAATGTAAGAAAGTCGAAAACATTTCAAACATATTTTGTTTTCAGTGAAGCACAAATAACACAAATACGAGGTGTATGTGTGGGAGGGAGGGGGTATCCACCCTCTGATCACTTTGAATCTTAAAATGGGCACTAGAACTTCTGATTACCAATCCAATGAGGCCCCTCCGAAGCCTACACGATTACCCTTTCTATATATACCTTATATGCCCCCAACGTATAACTTACAACCCTTGCCCTGAAGGCTCAAAATTTTAATTGGATGGGTTTGGGGAAATGGTGGGCGTGGGAGGAAGATTAGCTTATCTCTAGTCACTTTTGACTAATAAAAGGGTATTAGCCCTTTCTATTTCAATTGAATAAGCTCTTTTCGAAGTTTCTACGACAACAAATTGCCATTAAAAAATTTTTATCGGATGCATTTCGGGAAAATACGAGGTGTGTGTTTGGGGGGGGGGGTATCCACGCTCTAATCACTGGGAGGGAGGGGGTATCCACCCTCTGATCACTTTGAATCTTAAAATGGGCACTAGAACTTCTGATTACCAATCCAATGAGGCCCCTCCGAAGCCTACACGATTACCCTTTCTATATATACCTTATATGCCCCCAACGTATAACTTACAACCCTTGCCCTGAAGGCTCAAAATTTTAATTGGATGGGTTTGGGGAAATGGTGGGCGTGGGAGGAAGATTAGGTTATCTCTAGTCACTTTTGACTAATAAAAGGGTATTAGCCCTTTCTATTTCAATTGAATAAGCTCTTTTCGAAGTTTCTACGACAACAAATTGCCATTAAAAAATTTTTATCGGATGCATTTCGGGAAAATACGAGGTGTGTGTTTGGGGGGGGGGGGGGGGGTATCCACGCTCTAATCACTCTGAATATCAAAAATGGTATTAAAAATTCTGATTAACGATCAAATGAGCCCCTTCCGAAGTTTATACAATCACTGTTTTTATATAAACCTGCCCTATATGTTTCTATATGAATACCTGTTTCTGTGTAAATATCCCCAGGGCATAAGTTAAAACCCTTGTCCTTAGGGCTCTGGATGAGTGTTCATCCTCAAAGACATGATTTCCGGATCTTTAAACTACGTTGAACAAAATGGCTGCTTCAACTTTTTTATTAAACGTGTTTGGAGAAATGGTGGGCGTCGGAGGGGGTTTCAGTTGCCCTTCAATCACTTTCGACGATTATTTGATCATGTCGTGACGACATTACACTTTTCTGAATTTTGTAGTCTATGGGAGATGAGTAAATTGTTTTCTGATGAGGTTGTTGGGAAAGAATGGTAGTGTGTAGCTAAATAAATAAATAACTTTATTCCTCACGCCTCTTAATACCAAATTTCTATACAGCTGACACCTTTTTAAAGGAAAAATGTTATGGCAGGGCGAAGAGCGGATCGACTGCGGCACGATTCCCATTTAAAGTAGTCCTATGTTAAAAGTCTCGAGATATGGTATGTTTATATTTAGGCTGTTGGAGAAGGCTTTCAGTGATTTCATCTTTTCTACTGGGAATGGTAGTTTGTTCCAGATCCTGATGACCCGGGGTATGAACGAATGATGGTAAGAATTAGATCTTGCAATCTTCATTTTCACGGACTCCAATTGCAGACTGTGCGATTTTGTGTTGCTTTGGGGAAGTTTTTGAACAGGCTTGTCTTTTACGTTCCTGAAATTCTCATGAACTATCTTGAAGAGGGTTTTTAAGTCTAAGATCGTTTTTCTTGTCTCAAGTTTATGGAGAGTGAGCCTTCTTAGAGCTTCGTCATACGGAAGGTTTCTGAATCCTTGAAGTCCTTTTACAAAGCGTTCTGGACCCGTTCTATTTTGTCAATATCCTTTTTGAGATATGGCGACCAGATGACAGTGGCGTATTCAAGCTGTGGCCTGACGTAGCTTGTGTATGCTGATATCTTTGAGTGATTGTCAAGGTATCATAGGGATTGACTGAGTAGCCAGAGAGTATTTGACGCTTCACGCACAACCAGGCCGATATACTTTTCTGGTTTGAGGTCCAAGCTCAGAATTACACCTAGGTCCTTTTCACAGGTAGATTTTGTCAGGTCGATACCTTTCATTTTGTATGAGTAAATTGGATTTTTGGCGGCCAAGATGGACGACAGAGCATTTTGCTAAATTTGGTGAAAGTTGCCCTTCTTCGAGCTTCTCTGTCAGGGCATCCAAGTCGCTTTGGATTTGTGATGATGCACTAGCTTCTCCCAGGAGCTTCGAATCGTCTGCAAACAGACCGAAGTAGGTTTGGGAAATGGCATTTATGCAAATGTCTATGTACAAGATGAACAAGACTGGGCCGAGAAAACTACCTTCTGTGACGCCACTGGTTGCATCTGTCCATGTGGATAGTGTGTCTGCAACCTTGACTGCTATTTTTCTATCATTCAGGTACGCTGAGAGCCAATTTCTTAGCTGTCCCTTGATTCCGTTGATTTCTAGGTAGTGGATGAGTTTTCGCAAGGATATTCGGTCGAAGGCCTTAAGTAGATCGATTAGCATAATATCTATTGGAATCCCACAGTCAAGGGTAGACTGGATGTAGTCGTGTATCACTACTAGTTGGGAAACAGTAGAACGACTTTTACAGAAGCCATGCTGATGATCTGAGATGAAGTTGTTCAATTCGAGATGCGAGTTTAACTTTTCCAGTATGACCCTTTTCATGATTTTTAGGAAAGGTGAAGTAAGGCTGATCGGGCGATAATTCTCCGGGTCAGTCCGTTTCCCTTTTCCTTTGAAAATAGGTGTTACATGGGATAGCTTCCAGGAAGTAGGAAACTTGCATTGCTCGAATGAGATTTGGAAAAGTATTGCCAGAGGTTCACATAGCTCGTCTTTCACTTCTTTCTGGATGAAGGACGGGATGCCATCAGAATTGAGTGCCTTAGACGCTTTCATGCCCTTTATTGCTCTTAGAACACTTCCTGGCGTGAAGCCAATGCTGTGGAGCTCGCTTCCTGGGTGTGAGTATTAGAGTTGAGGTAAATAGCCATCGTCAATAGTGATCGTGCTGGTGAAGAATTTTACAAGAGCATTCGCCTTATCTAGACTAGTGCTATGGACCACATCACTTCGATCTATTAGTGTTGGTAGTTTCTGTTGCTCACCTAGCTTGCGTTTGCACAGGTTGTAGAAATCGCTTTTTGTTCTTATTTTCTGGAATTCTTCTCGTTCGCAATCTTTGTTGTAGTTTCTGATAGCTTTTCTACATTTTGAGCTGAGTTTTTGAAGCTTGGCGAGTCTACTTATGCTTCCAGAGGCTATGTAATCCCTGTATGACTTCTTCCGGTCCCTGATGAGCTTTCTTATGTGTTTGGGAAGGAATATCCTTTTGCCAATGTGTTTGTTGTTCCTGAATGGTGTGGTTTGAGTGACGGCTCGGTGAAGTATGCCATAGAAAACTTCCCAGGCTTCGGCGATTGGTAGGTTATACACAAGGTTGTCCCAATCGGTATGCTCTAGTATTATTTTGAGTTTTGTTATATCTGTTTTATGGAAGTTTAATTTAAAAGTGGGTCCATCATCCTGTGTACGAATTTTGAGTTGTTCAGCACGGACTTGGCAGTGGACAGCATGTTCAGCTAAATGAAAATTTGTTAAGTTATCTTGGTCCAAGTGCTGATAATAAGTGGATACATATGTAAACTAAAATTGCGACTTTTAAAATAGATATTTTAGAAATATTTAAAAGGGTTGCCAGACAGAATGATTCTTTTGTAGAGTCTTAGTTTAAAAATGGAGTTCTACTGCCCGATTTCAGCATTACTTGGATTTTACACGAATTGTAACTATAGAAATTAGATCAAAGAGTGCATCCATACTCAAAACATGAAGGAATTGAAGAATAATATAAAGTTTCGAGTGCTTTTTGAGGAATAAAGGGCTTTATTCTGTTTAGAAGATCCATCCCTCGGGACATTTTTTATTGAAAGTGGCTATACAGGATCTTACGTACCATCATAAACGGTCTGAGTAATATTTTCAAGTTCTATCTGAGACGTCAGCTTCACTTTCGACGCCTTTTTGCGATGTTACTTTTTTACTAAGGCGCTGACTGAGTTACTAGTAGTTTCCCGCACAAGCCGTTTTATTTGCTTTACTATCAATCACATCCTCCTTCACAATACTAGCGGTTTTTCTTATTACCATAGGCGAATACCAAATATTTCTGACTATATGTCAATTCACTTAGAATTCGTACCAACCACCAGGGAAATGGTGACCACCAGCGAGGTAACCTCTTGCATTACTTCGACCATAGCCACCAGACCAAAAATTTACTTCTTTTTTTTGCCTTCCTTCAAAATTGTAAGTTAAATTTTAAGTAAAGTCATCCGGAATAAATTGTGTCCTAACTGAAAGAATTGCAGACCTGCAATACCTCCGATTCAAGCCAGATGTTCACAAATTAAACTCAGAACAGAGCTACCACCGGGTGAAAAATAAATCACTAGATTCTTTGAAATAGTTCTAAATTAGGAAAAAGATTCCTAGATTCCTGATAAATAGAATCTCTTAATCAACAACTATATCAATAAGACTGTAATTTAGATGATCCAACAAAGAGCATGGTTTTGGATTTTAATATCGCCAGCTTTATCAATAGGCTTGTTTTATTTTTGTAGCATGTTCAACACAGGCGCATCGACAAGAAACTGTTGAAATTACCCCCCCCCCCTGTAATAGATTTGAAACAATACATTCTTTCTGTTATTTTTTTTTTTGCAAAATTCCCTCCCTACATTTTGAAAATACCTTTTTGGTATAGTTCTAAGAGGAATATAAAAATTCTTGCCTTACGCATTTTCTAGAATTGGCACTCTTGGGTTATTTCCCCGATCGTTCAATTGTTTGCGTGGATATTTGTGGTCTAAACGAAATTCTAACTTTTTTTTCTTTTCCATTTGAAGCCCTGTTTTCCCTACAAATTTAGAAACGATTTTCTTTTTTTGCTCTAGTTCAGCTAGCATAATTACCGGAAAACCATCAAGAACTTTAAAAAATATCATTGCTGGAGTTGATAAAACTGTACCTATCCCAGTAAATTTTTGTTATCGAGAGACAGAGAGACAGAGAGAGATAGAGAGAAAGAGAGAGAGAGATAGAGAGATAGAGAGAGAGAGAGAGAGAGAGAGAGAGAGAGAGAGATAGAGAGAGAGATAGAGAGAGAGATAGAGAGAGAGAGAGAGAGAGAGAGAGAGAGAGAGAGAGAGAGAAGTCATAGACGCGAACAAAGTTGAAAAAAAAGATTGTACGTCTTTGCATTTTTGTCTCAATTTTGTCACGAAAATTAACAAAAGGATTGAAAAAAAGAAGGCACATTAAAATTTCTTTGAAGCCAAAAATAACTCAATTCATGCAAAGATCGAAAAATATTCAAATTTTTATGTTTGAAGATTCCAACAAAGTATAAAAGATATACAGCAACACAACAAAATTTCAATATATTTCTCCTTAAAGTAAAATAGAAAAAAAAATACTTTTCCCAATTTAATGATGCAAAAGATTAATTAAATTTATCAAACACAATAGTTTTCTGAAGTAAAGTTTGATGGGGTATACTTTTTAAATATTTTAAATTAAACTGCTATTTCCTTTCGCATGACTCCCATACCAGAAGATCAAATCATATATATACCAGATACCAGAATATCAAATCATACATATATATGTATACTATATGCATATAATAGACATCCAAGCTTGTGCCTTGTTCCTTATTCTTTTCCTTTTTGTGTAGCATTTGTGAGTTTTCTTTATTTGTGAGCAACTAGGCCCCTCTCACGCGCATTTTTCCCAAAGTCACCGGATCAAAATTTTGAGATAGCCTTTTTGTTCAGCATAGTCAAAATATCTAATAGCTATGTCTTTCAGGACGACTTAATCCCCCACTGTCCCCGAGGGAAGGGCTGCAAGTTATGAATTTTGCCCGTTGTTTGCATATAGCCTAGTATTGTTGCTGGGAAGCATAGAGACGTTTTCTGGTAGGCGTGGAAGGAGGGGGGGGAGTTGGCGGATAGCTTTACATGGGAGGATCTTTCCATGGAGGAATTTTTCACGAGAAAAGATAATTTTCATGAAGGAGGCACTGCATTTCCTAGAAACAATTAGAAATTAAATGAGAAAATAAGGTTTTTTCAACTGAAAGTAAGGAGTAACATTAAAACTTAAGACGAACAGAGAATATTAACTACATTAATCCCCTCGTCAATGCCCCGGTCTTGACGCTAAAGAGTTTTTAGCAATTTCAAAAGAGCTGTTTTTTCTAATTAAACGGCCTTTGTGATTTAGGGGTAATTCTTAAAGAATTGGAAAAAAATTCGAACTTTTGCGTAAAGAGTGGGGTATTGACGAGGGGTGAACCCCTTTATATTACGTGCATGAGGGAGTTTGCTTCTCCTCAATACCTTCCTCTTTACGCTAAAGTTCGGATTTTGTTCAATAAACAAATTTTATTTTTCCAAATCTAAGCAAGGAATAACATTAAAACTTAAAACGAACAGAAAATATTACGTATATAAGATGGGATGCTTCTTCTCAATAGCTCACTCTTACGCTAAAGTTCATTTTTAAACTTTTAAAAGAGTTTATTACTCTAATTAAACAGCCTTTGTGATTCAGGAGTCTTTCTTAAACAACTGGATCAAAAATCAAACTTAGGTTTTTTTAAGGTAATTATTTGTAATTAAACTAAAATTAATGTACAAGTTTCTTTTTAATTATTCATGTTGGGTGAGCCAAACTCAAAATCTACATTAAGTCAAAAACGCTCAGAAGTTAAATTTAAAAAAAAACAAGTCATTAAGTTTTAATGTCGCTCTTTACTTTCGGTTAATAAAAAGAACTGATTGCTATTTTAAGTATCATTCGAATGTCTGTATATTAACTTTCTCATCAAATCTGTGAGTGCTTCCAATTCTTTATAATAAATCAATGATAATTTTAGGCCATTTAGCAAGAACGAAAACTTATCTGAAACTGAAATATCATTTTATTTCTTAGTATTCTTGATAAGTAACAAAATTTTCATTCTGATTTAAGAATGCAGTTTTAATAATCTTACATAAAAATCACTTTTTGAATAGACTGAAACTTTGTATTGAAAAAATAACTGTTATTTATCAAAAGCTAGGGAAAAGTTTATTTTCCAGTTTGTTAAGAATGAGAGAGCAAGAATCAAATTTAAGATATCAAATTCCTTCAATTGCGAATCAATGCAAGTCATCTGACTTAGTTATTGAACAACCATCGTTCCTCACGTTTAAAAAGAATTTGAAGAATATGATTATTTCAACTTACAGCTGAAGACTATACTGATATTTTTTATGCTTTGTGGTGATTATCATCCCTATATTCAGTTACTTTTTCTCCAGTTACCCTTTTTCTTTTCTCATCTTCTCCTTTCTCCTCAATACAGTATGTATTTTTGTAATTGTTGTTGGTTTACTTTTTCCGCCAAAGGAGAAGGAGACGATAAAAAAAGTCTTAGGAGATAAAAACAAGGAAGTGTGTTGACAATTCTAAGGATTTTTATGCTTTTTTTCTTAGAATACTTTTTATTTTAGTCGTTAACCTTTGCTAATCGTAAAAAGAAACATTTGCAAAAAAGGAAATAAAAACACAAATAAAACAGAAGGGAAAACATATTTCTCTCACTGAAAAGTTAAGCCTTCTTTGTTTGTTGCGCCGATCCTTTGCTAGCCAAAAATATATATGTGGGCATCTTATGCCCTTCTGTAGGGAGAATTTATTCACATTTTCTTTTTTCAGAGGGAAATGTCGTTTGAAATAGATATTTCAAAAACTGTTCAAAATGGCCCTGACTTTGACCTCTCTTCCACTTGGACGTCTCTTTGTGTAATTGGACCTTGTACACCAGAGAAACTCAGGCAGGATGGTGTTAGTTCTAGTCTAATTGCCGGTCTTTCTGTTAGGAGGATTCATTTTATGACTAGTGCTGTTGATTTTTGTCATTTGAACTTTTGGACTCACCTACAATTGAAACTGTAACAAATAATGAGTTAGCCCTGATTTTAAACGTTTATGACCTCTCTCGACGAGTAAAGCCTTATGAGTTGACAAAATCAAATGGAGGAAAAACCTTAGGTTCTGATTTGCTAAAAAATACGAAGAATAAGTTTTTCTCCCCTTTGTCATGGTCTCCTATGAGTGGCACACAAAGCGAAAAAACGTCTCGGTATAAAGCGGATATTTCTGACCCGTTAGTAGAGACTCTTTTTATTAGTGATAGTTTATCCTCTAAATATGGTTGGCCTCCTTCAACCAAAGGCAAGATACAAATATAACCAAGAATATAACCAGAGAATACCAATCTTGGATTCACGCACGTGGGTGGACGAAGAATGTAATTTGGTTGCGGAAGAAGAGGCCCGCATAATCCTTAGCTACGGCGATAAACCTCCCTCAGGTGCCGATATTAATAAGCAATTAGCAATCGCATTCCCCAATAGAACGATAGATGCTTATAAGGGCCGACAACGAAATTCCGACAATCCTCGTGACACAGGCTATCGAGAGGCTCACCTCAAGACCGAGCCCACAACCATCTCCGCCAGCTGCCCACCCTCCAGTCTCTCAACCTAATGAATCCGCCGTTCCCTATGACCAACCCAGTTGTTCTGTTCCGGTGGACCTTATACCACCACCTCAACATACAAGGAAATCTTCCAGACTAAGTAGTTCCTCACCAACTGTCCCTCTCCCTACTCCCAAGATAGATGATTTCCCTATACCCAAACCCGGAACTAGTAGACGACCCATCCCCGAAAATAGGAGGATAACTAGAAGCCTTTCCCGACAGGATAGTACCATTTCAAGTACATCGAACCCATCATCAAGTCTATCTGATAGACCCATGGGCCCTACCTTAGAGGCAGAAAAGCCAAGGTTGAAAAAGGCCGAAAGACGGAAGCTAAGTGAGCGTACAACCGTATAACTCCCCACTATAGTAGAAACCCCTGAGAAGACTAAGCGAGAAGAGCCCAACCTCCTATTTAATCCAGATGCCCCGGAGTTCATCCCCTCTCATCCACAACAGCATGAATCACCAGTTTCGCCTTATCCTGTACCCCCTATCCTTGTTAGCTCCCCAGTTGACTTGTTTAAAGATTTCTTCAAATCAGCTAATTCAAGATCCTTATCTAAGAATGCGGCGCTAGACGCGAAACTGCATAGTCTAGTCAACCTTTGTCTGGCTGACAGACCCAGCGAGGGTATCTCCATAATTAACGAAATTCTGGAAGATTATTTCTATAAGCCCACCAAGCCTAAAGGGGCCAGTCGGTCCGAGGGCCCAATGAGGCATGACGGGTTCCGTAGCAGAAAGGTCAAGCGTGTCTATAGGTGCCAACAGTATGACCGAATCCAAAGACTATTGAAGAAAAACCCTTCCATCGCAGCTTACGCTATTCTTGATATGTCCAAAAAACCAGGTCCGGTTGACATCTCAGCGTTCAAACAGTTCTGGACTGGTATTTTCGGAAGACTCTCACCCCTAGATATAGAACCTTTACCTCCAGTTGGGAACCAAAATGATGTTTCTACGTTATGGCGCCCGATAGAAGTACCCGAAATAGCTAAACTTAAGCCGTCTGGAGACCAATCTCCTGGACCAGACGGCCTACGAATTGTCGACTGCACACAATTTGGGTACGAGGTTCTTGCAGTGCTATTCACCGCTATTTATTTCTTCAGAGTAACCCCTAAGCCTTTCTTGAAGTCGCGTACCGTTTTACTCCCTAAGTCTGATGGGGCTACAGACCCCGCTGACTTTAGACCAGTCTCTATATCCTCTTTGCTCCAATGATGGCTCCATAGAGTCATCGCAACCCGTCTTGCCAAAGTAGTCGATATCTCCCCTGCTCAAACTGCTTTCTCACAAGTTGATGGTTCACTAGTGAATGCACTAATCATCAACAGCATTCCAAAAAAGGCCAAAACATCTTATAAGTCGGTGTATTTACTGAGTTTAGACGTCCGAAAGGCTTTCGACTCAGTAAGCCACCATTTAATTCTCCGTGCGTGTAGAGCACAAGGCCTTCCACCTTCCTTCCTTGACTATATTGAGTCAATCTAACGCGAAACAACTTCAATTTTTGAGTTCCCGAACGGCAGGGGAGAGACGCTTGCCAAACTAAGTAGAGGCGTTGAGCAAGGCGATCCTTTAAGTCCCGTTCTTTTCAACCTTGTGGTGGATGAAGCTCAGGGAGCTATTCCCCACGAGGTGGGCTTTACAATCAATGACACCCTGATCCCAGCTATTGCCTACGTGGATGACTTGGTCATCGCGCCCTCCACCAAAGTCGGGTTACAAAAGTCCGTAGATATCATTGTTAAAGTATTAAAGAAACGGGGACTACATATTAACGGAGCAAAAAGCATATCAGTCGGCATTGATGCCAACCCTAAATCCAAAAAGACTAAGTTCATCACAGTACCTTTCGTGTCAGTCGACAATACCCTAGCGAAAACTCTCAGAGCAGACCAAAAGGTTTCGTACCTAGGTGTGGATATGGCCCCCTATGGGGTTAAAAACCCGGCGACTCTTAATGATATTAATACTCTACTTACTAAGATTCAGAAGGCCCCCTTAACCCCCCATCAACGTCTGTTCTGTTTGAAGTAATTCTTCATCCATAAGTTTGTACATCAGCTAATTTTAAGCCCTTTTTCATCAGGGTCACTAGCCTCGTTGGATAGGTCCGTGAGATCACCTGTGAGAGCGTTCCTTGACCTCCCGCATGATGTGCTCAACGCTTACCTGCACGCTAGAGTATCAGACGGTGGCCTTGGCATCCAGGAGCTCAGGCTCTCGATCCCTCGAATTAGAGCCAGCCGAAGCGCCTAGACAATTCAAAAGGTTTCCTGTTATGAGCCTCCCCACTCTTTCCTAGCTATATGCAGAACAAACGAAATGGATAATCACCGTAACTACCTACGTAAACTGCTGAAAGTTGGCGAGACCTACGCCATGTCCAAAACACGCTACGATAAATACCACTCCAACCAACTCTACAAATCCCGTGATGGAGCGGCCCTGAAGGGTCTTGGGTCTTTTCCTCTATCCCAAAATTGGGTGGATAAGCCCCCTGCCGACTTAGATAGCAGGAGGTATAAAAGAATGATCCACCACCGAATCAATGCCATCCCAACCTGAAGCCGAACGGCAAGGGGCCAAGACTTGCTGAGAAATTGTAGAGCCGGCTGCCTCGCACCCGAGACAGCGAATCACGTCTCGATGGGTTGCGTGAGAACACACCCTAATCGTATAAAACAGCATGACCGGGTTAGAGACATAACCACAAAATGGATAGAATATGACGGGTACAGAGTGATAAAGGAACCATGCTTCACCACCCTTACCCCCGGTACCACGAGAGCCATGGGACGTTGGAGACCTGATATCTTTGCAATTAAAGGCGAGGATGGGGTTATATTTGACGCCCAGGTTAGAGCCGAGGGATACGACCTGGATAGGCTTCACGAAGAAAAAGTGGAGAAGTACAGAATAGCCCCTTGGCTAATCAAAACAATCAAATCAATCCACGGCCTAGAAACAATCAAGTGTGAAGCTATAACCTTCACCAGACGGGGTTAGATAAGTCCAAAGTGCTATAAGGCATTGGGAGTATACTTTAACCCTCGTCAGCTTGGGTTTTTATCCAGAGTCGTTCTATACAAAGACGTAACCATTTGGTGGGCCTGGAACTCTACGGTCCGAAGAGCCACCCTTCAACGAATACCCCATGTTCCCGACCCAACTTATCCCCACCAACCGGCGTAGCAACACATCCCCCTCACCACCAAAGAGGTATTCCCCACCACCGAAGTTATGTACCAAATCACCTATCAGAGTAGCCAAAGAAGATGTATTTCCCATAACCCAGTGCAACAATTTGCCCCCAGTAAGTTTGTGGAGATGTTTCCACAAGCATTGAAATAGCTGTACCCTATCCCCTCATAGCGGATATAATTTGATGTTCCCAATGCCCCTTGTAAGTAGCTGAGAACCTGATTACCCCAATACCCCATGTAGATGTCCCACAAGTCATCCTGTGTTCACCAGTTGCCGAGTATCAGCGACCAAGTCCTTGAGATCGAAGCCACGTGAAGCAGCATAGCCATCCTGATACCAATTGTATTGCCGAGTACCCGAAGAATTTCTACAGAGCAAGAGAAGATTTTGTAGAAGTGGCAGGAAGAGTCTTATTCAGTGTTTATTTAATTATGTTTAATGAGGTGTCCATTTTTTGAGCGCCTCATCGTTTTTGTAAGGGCAGATCCTCCACCCAAAGATGGGGAAACCAAATACATATGTTTAATAGCCAAATGCCTCGTCATCTCTATTTTGAACGCAAATTGTATGTCCAGCCTTTGAGCTTGGACTACGTCTGGCTGAGAGACGGATGTTTTTATCATACGGTATTTGGATACCGTCACTTCTAGGCTCCTTGCTTCTATAGGGCCGTTGATTTTAACGCCTATAGAGAATGCAAGAGATCTCGTCAAGTTTTGTGTCAAGTGTTCATGTTGAGAGGATTTGGTGAGAGGTATTTGGTCTCGCTTACTGGTATCGTTAGCCTTTTTGTTGTGGGCCATTGGTTAAGGGAATCAATGGTACAAGGAGTACAAGTGATCTCATCAAGTAGACAAGGCCCAGGGCTATTCCTCTTGTGGATAACCCTTTTACTTGTCACCCAACTGGGTAATGGTAATTGAGCTCCTTTTTGGTTGAACTCAGAGGAATCGTTACACATTATGGGTGCACAGAGTATTAAGGGCCCATTGAGGATTAAAATCCAATTCTTCTTGGATAAAACACTTTGACTGACAGCCTTTTGTCACAGGAATGGACTACTATGACTTTGGTAGTAGGAAATTGGTTTATTTGATGTTGAACTGTTGACTCCAAGGGGCATACTGGCATTACTAGGTTTGTGGTGACCAGGTGACTTTGGTGATTGGTTTGAAAAACCAATGACCCTGTCAGATTATGAAATCCCCCCGGCCTCAGCTCAGGCGAAACTAACACACATATCTTAACATGCAAACAAAACACACACAGATAAATGTAGTGAAACACACACACACACATACACATACACACATAGACCAACACATGCATACACAAACATCCAAAAACAAACAGCCCCATACACGCTATTAGACATGTTTATTCGGTTTCCCCTTCTTAGGGTGGGGGATCTGTCCTTCCAAAAATAATGGGGTACCAAAAATGGCCACCCCACAAGAAATAATTAAATAAAAATGGAAATCAACTAGTCTTCATGCCACTTATAAATTTTCTTGAATTGCCAATGTAGTACATTCTGTTAATCAGCACCAATATTGAGTTGCTCCATTGTTACACAGGCAAATATCTTCAGAGATTTGAGAATGAAACCTGGAAAAGATGCCTTTGTTCCACACCACCCAAGAGGTCAAGGCTAGTGGCGCGTCTTTTTTAAAGAGGTTCCCCAGTAGGCCTCATCCTCTGTGTCATGTAATATTTATTATTATGTGTATTGTGTCATATAATGTCATTGTATTAAAATAACAAAAAATATTATAAAAATTATTCTAAAAAAAATTATTGTAGTTTAGTGACTTTTCGGTCATCTTGTGAAACAATCACTGACAGTAATTTAATAACAAAAACAATTATTTAAAAAAAACTGATGTGTGTTAGTGATTTTCCATTGACAAACCTGTTAATTGACAAAATTATTACTTAAAAACTTATTAAAGGATTATTAAAAGGGATTACTTAAGGATTATATAAAAGTTGAAAGTCTGGAAAGAAAGAAAAGGGTGAATTAATACTTAGTTTTGCTGAAAGCCTGAAAGGATTACTTAAAAACAATTATTAAAAAAAAACCTATTGTGTGTTACTGACTTCCCAGTGGTCTTCTTTGCTCTTCTTGTTTTTTTTCTTTCTCCTCTTCTTTTGCTGCCCTTCCTGAGTGGCAGAAAGTCGCTTTGCCACAGCCTCAAAACCTTTACTACATTCTGCAATCTTCAATTGTTTGGTCTTCTTGCTACTTGTTCCTGCCACTTGATGAAAAATTACCGACAGCTCTTGGCTCGACATTGATTCATCATCGCTGCTAAAAATTTCCTGAATTTCCTTCCATCGCTGCAGATTTCTTTTGTTCAGCTTTTTGTCCCACCAAGGTGTCTGTTTCAAAGGTGGACTGCGTGCTTCTTCTGACATCTCCTCCATTGTATGTGAGTGTGTTTCTATGTGTATGAGTGTATGGCTCTGTGTCTGTGGCTGTGTGTGTGCTTGTGTTTGTGTCCATTTGAGGCTCCTCACTCCTTACTTCTTCTTGTGTCTCGTCCATTGCTAAATCCATCAAGGCTTATCTCTTTCGCTTCCTGGGCTTCTCGGGTAGGAGGAACATCTGCTCATAGCCCTCATTGAACTGGCCGGGCCTGACTCCGTAGTCGAAGCACAACTCTTCTCCCGCCGTGATGTCTCGTGTCGCAACGAGAAAAGGTCTTTTCAGACCATCAACCACCAACGCCTTGGACTTCAGATTCGGGCCATCCTCATTTGCCTTATGGTTTACAAGGCGTCCGAAACATTGCTGATGGGGATGGCAAGCGCAAGCCTCTTCTCTTGCATCTATCGTAACATCTTGGTCAACTGTCAAAAAGTAATTGCTTCCATCATCCTCTCCAAGTAGTGACCGAAAGAGTCTGTTTGCCTCGATGGTAGCCATCCTTTTCCCGTGAATCTCAACCACTACTTGATTTTTGTAGAACGGGATTGTCGCATAAACGCCTTGTCCAGCTCCTTTGTTGAGGCTCTGGGCTACGGTCATTCCCGGCCAGGACTGATTAAGGACACATTGAGTCAGATAGTCATCTACCAATGGCTCAGAAGGAAAGAGTTTTGGGATCCTGAATCTGCTGTAAGTCTGCTGGACCTCTTCCAGAGACGGCACGGTGTCTTGGTATCCTAGCCGACGAATTGCCATCTGTAAGCTAGCTTCTGTGAGGGCCTCAGTGAGATCTGCTCCTATTCCACGCTTCTCCGACATTTTTTTAAGGATCTCCTCAGCTCGAGCCTGTTTGAGCTGTTTCCTGTAGAGATCCTTAACAGACTTCAATATGGCTGTGCTTTTTATCTCTGGATTGATTCTTCTTATCAATTTCAGAGAAGCCGTCTTCAACTTGGCCCTTCCATCTATTGGCTGTTCCTCCAGAACACGGTTGAAAGCCTGGAAAGAAAGAAAAGGGTCAATTAATACTTAGTTTAGTTGAAAGCCCGAAAAGAAAAGAAAAGAGGAAACAGACATGAGGAAATAGACATTTAGATTTAATATACAGTTAGATTTAATTTATTTACAATATAGAGGTATAGATTCTAGCAAAATACAGGCCCGAAAACCTGTTAATTGACAAAAGTCATTTAAAAGCTTACTAAAGGATTATTAAAAGGGATTACTTAAGGATTATATAAAAGTCGAAAGTCTGGAAAGAAAAAAAGGGTCAATTAATTCTTAGTTTCGTTGAAAGCCTGAAAAGAATTACTTAAAATCTTATTAAAGAATTATTAAAAAGGATTACTTAAGGATTATATAAAATGATGAAGACTGTTTAAGAAATCTATATCACATAATTTTAAGGTATACTTACTGCCTTGGCAACCCTTTTCCTGGCTGCCTCATCCATGCATGAAGCAACCTCTTCGTCGACCATGTCCTCAATTTTTTCCGAAGCAGAACATTTTTCAGCTTCTTGAGTGCACTTTTCCATGATGGCTCTGCTTGCAGCAATCCGGCGGAACGCATAGGCTTCGTACGCATTCTTTGATGTAATTTCTGAATGGCACAGGTACTCAAACATCATATCCCTGTCCTCCTTTGACAGGTTGGTCGCATTCCTATTAATAGTCGCGATTAAGTGGCGTATCGTAGTCTGATTTGGAACACGAACACCTGGCCTCATTTCGCCTGGGAAAATTTTCTCCAGGAACCTCCGCAATGTTATGCTTGTGTTTTTTATCTTCTGTCCTGACATCGATAAAAGGAATTGTTCTGGCTCTGGCAAGTCTGGCCTTATCAAATCAGGTCGAATGAACGATAGGTAATTTCTAAAAATGACTTCTTCGCGTACACTGAGTGCAACACCAGCGGACTTTATGCTAGCGGTCTTGTGTTTTTCAACAAGTATGACGAACATATTTTCCTCCTCCACATACCGCCGGTTCAAAAACTCCGTCACCGTCATATTCTCCGGAACTCCAGGCCGATGACCGTACATAAATGAAACCAAAAAGCAGAGGTATGCAGTGAGGTTTGTGTGGACCTCTTCAACCAGCCGATTTCTTGTTAGCCGCGTGATCACAGGGGCCATGAACTTCTCCACGCCAGCTTTCAAGTTCCTCTGGTCGTCTATAGTGAAAGAGTTTGGATTGAAAGTCCGCTGGAGCTCTCGGTGCCTCATCTATGCCGTTGCAAGAGATTTTTGCTTCCTATCCAAGAAGCTTATAGCCGACATGGCAGAGTTGACGTGTGGAAATTCTTCCAATTATACTTTGTTCCCTCTAAGATAAAGTATATAATCTTTTGAGCGCACCCAAAAGTATTCCTATACTTTCTGGTACTCCTCTCTCTACATTCCGCAGACCATTTCTCAAATTTCTTCATCAATTAGATTCCATAGGCCATCTTCTTCGTC
>NC_088869.1:63341137-63376135 GCF_032884065.1 Artemia franciscana | reverse complement strand
ATTAGCAATCACCATCAACAAAGCTCAAGGGCAATCATTAGAATCATGAGGTATAGATCTGAATACGGATTGTTTTCCCATGGACCATTATATGTGGCATGTTCAAGAGTCGGTAAATCTGACAATCTATTTATATGCACAGACAATGGGACAGCAAAGAATGTTGTATATTCGCAAGTTTGACGTAGTTAAAAACATATATATATATATATATATATATATATATATATATATATATATATATATATATATATATATATATATATATATATATATATATATATATCATGAAAAGAGAAATCACCAATGCTACAGCACAAACACACACAAAAAAAAAGAGAGAGAGATAGAAGGAGAAAAGGAAGACTGTTTTCCTAAATTAGTGATTAATATAGACCAGCACTTGAATGAGGCCTTAACCCTACTCATCCATACAATCACATAGGTCAAACAGCATAGCCACACACAATTAACCATAAAGAATAATCCATGGACAGGCAGTCATGTCGTCAATAAGTATAAGTCGTCATTTACCGAACAATAGAAAAAATAATATAGACAAATAATTCAGAGGCAGCACCCAACATAAGGGCTCATCAGGAGAATACACTGGCCTATATAGGGTTTCGCCACTCTAAATTCTCTACCCAGCACAGTGTTGTGGCTACCACAGAATATCCATGGCATCCCCGCGTCAGGTATCACCCCCAAAATACATGCCTATGAAAAAAAACCCAGCAAATGTAAAACAACCAAGTAAAACCAAAACAAGCTTATCCTGTTAATATATCCCTCCCTTTAGCAACAATAGGTAAACTAAATATTATAAATTTTACCAAATCGCAAATATTAACACATTGCAAAAAACCTGAATGAACTAAACAATAATAGAATTCATCTTTACCATGTGGCTAATTTTTTAAAAAATGCGCTCAATTAGAAACACAATTCAAAATAAATGGCGCAGTGACAACATTTCTCGAACCTCCGAAATTAGTTAAAAATTTCTTTAAGTATTTGTAGATAATTCTTTTGATATTTATTTAAAAGTTCGTTATAATGAAAACTAAATTTTTTAAATTGCCAAGTTAATTTATTTGCAGAAAAACCTCTTGATATCAATTTTTGGCTTAAGATTTTACATCTATTTTTAAAATCAATATAATTACTACAAATCCTTGCATAACGAAGTAACTGCGAGAAAAACGCTGAATATGTGATATTTGAGTGTATATTACTTTCAGGGAATGGGAAACTAATCTCTTCAAAATCAAAATCATCCGTTTTATTATACATTTTAAAACTTAATTTATTATTATCACAAATCTTAATATTTAAATCTAAGAAATGATCTTCATTACCAGCGCCATGACTAGGCTCAAGAATAAGCTCTGATGGATATATATTTTTAGAAATATCAATGAAATCCTTACAATTTAAGACCAAAATATCATCTAAATATCTTTTATTATTTGACAAAGCATGTTTTAAATTAATTGGATTATTCTTATCCATCATATATTTATATTCTAGTTGACTTAAAAACAAGTCAGCTATAAATGGGCTGGCATTCCCCCCCCCATGGGAATTCCCATAATTTGCTTGTACAAATCACCCCCAAATCTTATATAAGTATTGTATAAAACAAATTCCAATAACTCAAAAATCATATCCAAGCTGTAACATCTCAAGTTAACTGTAGTATCAAAGCAGTTTGTCCATATGGCTTTTTTATTATAACTGTCTATTTTTAAGAACCTTTTACTAGATAAGAGGAAAGATTTCTTTATAACAGTTTTTAAATTATCAAACACTAAATTAAGTGATAAATTAGTATACATTGTCGCAAAATCGAAAGACTCAATTCTTTTAGCTGAAACCATTGTTAAAGAATCCATCACCTGCAGTGAATTATTAACACTCCAATATGGATTAAAATTCGAAATTTTTTTAATACCAGAACAATAGGTTTTAAGGTTATTTACAATTTCCTTTCAAATTAAAGAGAGGTCAGTAGCAGCAAAGCGGGTTGGACATTTAGCTGCTCCAGCAATAAACCGTGGTTTAGGGGGATTCTTATGAAATTTTACAGTCCAATATAGGAAAGGGAACTTTTTATCATTGTCATTTATTTTAATATTAAATTTTTTAAAAAGTATTTCTTCAGTCTTTTCAATTAAATTCTCTTCAATTCAATTAATGTATATATATCTATATTCACAGGTGAGACATAGGGACACAACTACAATGGCTCCCACCAACTAGGTGTTGGGGTGGCGCAAAGCGCCACCCCAAAAGCTAGTATATATATAAATAAGCTGTCTGTGTGTCTGTCAAGTGGCGTCATGTCATCAGGTCATGTCGTCATGAAGTTAGTTGTCGTCATGTTTGTTATTACGATGACGTCATTAAAGGTATTTAAGACATTCGTTCACGGAAAAATGTTTAATTGTAAAATGACTGAAGAACCTACAATGGCAACAGCCGAGGAAGCTGCTCAAAGAGTCTATGCCAAAAAAATTGCTGCTGATAGAGAAAGTAAGAAAAGAAAGCGTGCCGAGGAATCACAAGAACAGCAAGAAAACAGGCTTGCGGCTGATAGAGAAAGTAAGAACAGAAAGCGTGCCGAGGAACTACCAGAGTAACGCGAAACCAGACTTGCTGCTAAAAGAGAAACTGAAAAAAGAAGGCTTGCCGAGGAATCACAAGAACAGCAAGAAAACAGGCTTGCGGCTGATAGAGAAAGTAAGAAAAGAAAGCGTGCCGAGGAATCACAACAACAGTGTGAAATTAGGCTTGCGTCTCAATGAGAAATCACCAAAAGAAAGCGTGCCGAGGAATCACAAGAGCAACATGGGTCAGTGCGATGCTGGATGTACTCAGTGGAATGGCAAAAACGAGGTTTGCCACACGCACATATACTAATCTGGTTACATTATAAAATAACTTGTAACGAAATTTGTGATGTGATTTCCGCTGAAATACCTGATGAAAATGTCGACAAGGAGTTATATGATATTGTTTAAAAAAATATGATACATGGACCTTGCGGTGCACTGAACGAAAATTCACCATACATGGCCAAAGGAAGGTGCACAAAGCAATATTCTCGACTTTTAGTACCCAACACAATTACTGGCAATGATGGTTACCCACAATATAGAAGAAGATCTACTGAAGATGGGGGTAAAACAGCAATAATAAAGAAGCGTAACAGTACAACCAACGAAGTAGATAACCAGTGGGTTGTTCCATATTCCCCATTATTATCAAAAACATTTAATGCACACATAAACGTTGAATACTGTAACTCCGTAAAGGCAATCAAATACATATGTAAATACGTCAACAAGGCAGTTTTGTCTGTGTGTGTGTGTGTCTGTCGAGTGACGTCATGTTTGTGTGTCGACTGACGTCATGTTTTCGACTGACGAAATTACAGACCGGGAAATCGGGACACAAATTACGACAGGGACACCGGCACATCAATATCGATCTATCTATCTATCTATATATATAAAAATAAGTTGTCTATCTGTCTGTGGATCAGGTGACGTCATGTTTCTGTGTTGACTGACGTCATGAAATTAGTTGTCGTCATTTTTGCTTTGACGGTGACGTCATCTTCTATATATATAAAAATAAGTTGTCTGTCTGTGTGTCTGTCTGTGGATCAGGTGACGTCATGTTTCTGTGTTGACTGACGTCATGAAATTAGTTGTCGTCATTTTTGCTTTGACGGTGACGTCATTCAAGATATTTAAGACATTTGTTCACGGAAAAATGTTTAATTGTAAAATGACTGAAGAACCTACAATGGCAACAGCCGAGGAAGCTGCTCAAAGAGTTTATGCCAAAAAACTTGCTGCTGATAGAGAAAGTAAGAAAAGAAAGCGTTCCGAGGAATCACAAGAACAGCAAGAAAACAGGCTTGCAGCTGATAGAGAAAGTAAGAAAAGAAAGCGTGACGGGGAATCACAAGAACAGCAAGAAAACAGGCTTGCGGCTAAAGAACGCAAAACCGCGCAGTTAGATGAAAATCCACCTGGACAGCGAGAGTCAAAACATATCAAAACTGAAAATGATAGCGATGATGATTGGCTTGGGGATTTTGACTTGGATAAGGTCATCAATGTCTACCAGATTTAAGTTAAAAAAACAAAGGTTCGTCGATATGTACTTCATAGTGACGCTGAAAAATAAAGAAGAAAAAGAAAACTGAAAAAGGAAAAAAGGTAAAAAACTAAAAGAAAAACTAAAAAGAAAAAACACTCAAAGAGAAATTACAGACCGGGACACAAATGACGACCGAGACAGAGGGAATATAAGTGACGACCGGGAACCTCAAAGAGAAATTACAGACTGGGACACCCGGACACAAATCACGACCGGGACACAGGGAATATAAATGACGACCGGGACACAGGGACACAACTACAACGGGGACGCCGGGGGCACAGGCGGGATATATAAATGACAACCGGGACACAGGAATTGTTCGAATAGAAATTACAGACCGGGACACCGGGACACATATGACGACCGGGACACCGGGACACAGGGAATATAAATGACGACCGGGACACAAAAAGAGAAATTACAAACTGGGACACCGGGACACAAATGACGACCGGGACACAGGGAATGTAAATGACGACCGGGACACAGGGACACATCATTAGAATAATGAGGTATAGATCTGAATACGGATTGTTTTTCCCATGGACAATTATATGTTGCATGTTCAAGAGTCAGTAAACCTGACAATCTATTTATATGCACAGAAAATGGGACAGCGAAGAATGCTGTATATTAGCATGTTTTACGTAGTTAAAAACATATATTTATATCTATCTCTATTCACAGGTGGGACACAGGGACACAACTACAATGGCGCGTAACTAATATGGCGCGTAACGACTTACGCGCGCGGGGGGGCTTGGGGGGCGCGAAGCGCCCCACCAACTAGGTGTTGGGGTGGCGCGAAGCGCCACCCCAACAGCTAGTCTATATATATAAAAATAAGTTTTCTCTGTGTGTGTGGGTCTGTCTGTCGGGTGACGTCATGTTTGTGTGTCGACTTACGTCATGTTTTCAACTGACGAAATTACAGACCGGGACATCGGGACACAAATGACGACCGGGACACCGGCACATAGGGAATATAAATGACGACACTACAAAAAAACTAAAAATAAAAAAATAAAAAACTAATAAAAAAACTACAAAAGCTAAAAAACTAAATAAACTAAAAAAGAAAAAAATAAAAAAGGAAAAAAAAATGAAAAATAAAGGAAAAAAACAAAACTAAAAAAACGAATGTATATACAGACCGGGACACTGGGATACAAATTACGACTGGGACACAGGGAATATAAATGACGACCGGGACACAGGGACACAACTACAACGGGGACGCCGGGGAGCACAAGGGGATATAAATGACAACCGGGACACCAGGATACAAGGAATATAAATGACGCCCGGGACTCTCAAAGAGAAATCACAGACTGGGACACCGGGACAAAAATGACGACCGGGACACAGGGAATATAAATGACGACCGGGACACAGGGGCACAACTACAAAGGGGACGCCGGGGGGCACAGGGGGATAGATAAATGACGACGGCGACACAGGGAATGGTCGATTAGCAATCACCATCAACAGAGCTCAAGGGCAATCATTAGAATCATGAGGTATAGATCTGAATATGGATTATTTTCCCATGGACCATTATATGTTGCATGTTCAAGAGTCGGTAAACCTGAGAATCTATTTATATGCACAGACAATGGGACAGCAAAGAATGTTGTATATTTGCAAGTTTTACGTAGTTAAAAACATATATATATATATATATATATATATATATATATATATATATATATATATATATATATATATATCTATATTCACAGGTGGGACATAGGGACACAACTGCAATGGCGCGTAACTAATATGGCGCGTAACGACTTACGTGCGCGGGGGGGGGGGGGGCGGGAAGCACCCCCCCGCGGGTGCGGGGGGGGGTGCCATCCACACAACTCGTTTTTATATAGATAGATAGATAGATAGATACAATACAAACTAACTGCGTAAAACTTGCGAATATACAACATTCTTCGCTGTCCAATTGTCGCTGCATATAAATACATTGTCAGGTTTACCGACCCTCGAACATGCAACGTACAATTGTCCATGGGAAAAACAATCAGTATTAAGATCTATACCACATTTTTCTAATGATTGACCTTGAGCTTTGTTAATGGTGATTGCAAATACTAATCGAATTGGGATTTGCAATCTTTTAAATTGAAAAAGCAGATCCGTTGGAATCATGGGAATGCGAGGAATAAGATCAGCCTCACCCTCATAAGGCCCTGTCAAGATTGTGGCCTCTATTAGGTTTTCCATTGTTTTTTTTTTCGGCAAGTCGCGTGCCATTGCAAAGCTTTGGTGGGTTGATATTTCTTAAAAGTATTATTGGTACGCCTATTTTTAGTTGTAGCACGTGTGGTGGAAACCCTGAAGGATCTATGGAATTTAAAAATTCAGATGGATAATTAACCGCTTCATTTGGTTCCAAAACTGTGTCGACTGACTTGTAAAGGACTGCCTGGTCTCGAATCTTGGTCAAAACAATATTGTTGATTTCGTGGACGTCTATATTTTTGGGTGCGAGAATCGCTCTTTCACTTGGCCATTTATTATTTTTATAATTTTTTAGAATATTCGGAAATACTTTTTCAATCAATTCATTTTTGGACGTCACTAAATTACAGAAATCAGCAGGTAGTTGTATACGTCCTGAAATTGAGTCTACTGGGAGCTTTCCGTTTCCAATTGTCAGCAATTGATCTGAAAATGTTTGACCAGAGTCATCGTTTTGCAATCGGACACGCATATTTGTAGTTAATTTTAATATTTTTACGTGCGCCCATAAATTAGAATTTTTCAGGCAAGCATTCATTTCGTCTGCAGGAGTTGATCTAGGTATTATAGGTAATGTTTGCCTGAAATCTCCCGCAAGCAATATTAATGTGCTGCCAAAGGGTTTCGACTTCCCTCTCAAGTCTTTCAAGCATTGATCCAGAGCCTCGAGCGATTTTTTGTGTGCCATTGTGCACTCATCCCAAATAATAAGTTTGCATTGCTGCAATACTTTACCCATCCCAGATGATTTGGAAATATTGCACGTGGGAGTTTCTGTAGAATGCAAATTCAGAGGCAATTTCAAAGCGGAATGAGCAGTTCTTCCACCAGACAGCAATGTTGCGGCTATTCCGGACGACGCAATTGCCAACGCTATATCATTTTTTGATCGAATTGATGCCAGAATCAGTTTTATCACAAATGTTTTACCAGTACCTCCTGGCGCATCCAAAAAGAAAATTTCTCCAACGTTGTTATCGACACAATGCATTATCGTATCATAAATGTCTTTTTGTTCCGACGTTAACTTGGAAATGTTATTTTGTACATACGACAATAGATCACTCGTACTGTAACTTTGTTCACGATCCAATTCTACACATGTCGAAACAGCAGCGATACGGTTAGGTGAAGGCATTCCCAAATCCTGAAGAGGTTTGTTTGCCATACGTACGCACAAATCTTCTATAATAACTAAAGTGTAGTTATAAATTTCTGATGTAAAATCAAAATTCATATCTGACGTCTCTAACTGTTTTCGATGGAGTATATCTTCGGACATTTTTGACTTATATTTTTCCCATAACTCTGTAGGAGCTGATGGAGAGCAAGTTGTTAAAATGATGCCAAACAATGCACGAATTTGACTTGGGGTTGACGTTTCGCACGCGTCATTGATGCAGTTATCCCAGTGTTGGTCATTCTCCAATAAATTCAGAGCTTGGCATGCACTACGGTAAGTGTCATGTATAGTACCGTTTACAGTACTCAAATACTCAAAGGATGTCGGACCGGGTACATTCACCAAAAGCAGGCGTAGAAAGAAGCATTCATGTTGATTGGGGTGAACGGTGTAGAGTCTTCCTATCGTGGTATCTTTGAAGATGGTAGGTTGGCCGTCGACAGACTTACCCTGTTTTCGACGTTCAAATACTTTATTTTTAGTATTCCACGTGTAATACGAAGGCACTTCAGTATACAGCAGTTTTTTTGCAAAAGAATCATTTTTGCAAAGCGAAAAAAAAGCTGTTAATGTTGTATCCGGTGGATTCAGGACTCTTTGTTGCACGTTGGTTTCCGTGAAATAAACACGTTGACCATTCTGTAAATGTACCACTAAGTGAACAACAGCTGGACTACGTTCATGTATCACAAATGAAAGAATTCGCCAAACAGCTTCATTACTGCTTATGTATCTTCCAGCCTGATATTGTACGATTTCGTCGAAATCTTTGATTTCGGGCTGCAAGCCAAAAACTGCCATGTCACTGCCTTTGTTGACGTATTTACATATGTATTTGATTGCCTTTACGGAGTTACAGTATTCAACGTTTATGTGTGCATTAAATGTTTTTGATAATATTGGGGAATATGGAACAACCCACTGGTTATCTACTTCGATGGTGGTACCGTTACGCTTCTTTATTATTGCTGTTTTACCGCCATCTTCAGTAGATCTTCTTCTATATTGTGGGTAACCATCATTGCCAGTAATTGTGTTTGATACTAAAAGTCGAGGATATTGCTTTGTGCACCTTCCTTTGGCCATGCATGGTGAATTTTCGTTCAGTGCACCGCAAGGTCCATGTATCATATTTTTTACAATAATATCATGTAACCCCTTATCGACATTTTTATCAGGTATTTCAGCGGAAATCACATCATCAATTTCGTTCGAAGTAATTTTTTTATGTAGCCAGATTAGTATATGTGCGTGTGGCAAACCTCGTTTTTGCCATTCCACTGAGTACATCCAGCATTGCTTTGACCCAAATACTTCAAGTTTTACTATGTAGTTTATCAGTGATTTCAACTTTTGCTGGAAGACACGGGCCGTAATGTCATGCTTATGAACCGCCGATTGTCCTTGAAGTAAAAGCTGCAGTATCTCGTCCCAAGATTGATTACATGTAAATGTAATAAATAAATCTGGACGACCATAGAGACGAACATACGCAATAGCATCTTGAGCATATTCATGCATATGACGGGGACTGCCAGCATATGACGAAGGTAAAATTGTTAATCTTCCTACGTTTGTGGTATTACCGTCATTTATAACTGCATCTCGCAAATGAATGTATTGTTCAGAGCGGAGCTTGGTCTGATTCGGGCGGATATATAGCAAACGTTCTGATTCAATTTTAGCATACATATCAACGACAAATTGGTGAAACAATTCACGGCATTTTAAAATATAATTTTCTTCATCCTGCCGAATCATTAGTCTATAGGAATAATAATGCATTGCACTGCATTTCTTATTCATTTCTTTGTTAGTGGCTGGATTCATCAATTTAATATTAAAGTGAATGCCGTCGGCTCCATCCCAAAAAATGATAGGATATTGTAGGGCATCGTAGCATCGATGAGTTTCAGCAATTCTTAACAACTGATCGTTTCGCTTATGAAGAATAATATCTCGAGGTAAAAACTGATCACCGACCATAACGATTGCCACTTCGTCGATAGTTGGAGCATTGTATCTACGCACATGTTGGCCAGGAGGCGTTTTGTCAGCGGAAATAACAATTTTATGCGTATCAGTAGGCATCAAATCGATGGCTGTTTTGAACAGACGCACTAAATTATAATTTTCGTGGAAAAGATGTTGCAATTGGGAAACGATTGTCCTTTCAACGTTGGGAGAAATTTCGCAACGTACATTCAATTCAGAATTTCTATCACTGATGAAGTACAATTGTAAAAATTTATGATTCTCGCCTCAGAATGGTAGAAGGGACCCTGCTCTATGATAAATTTGCCCTTTTACTTTGAAAGTAGACATAAATTGATCTGGATTTTCGATTTGGGCTCCAAACGACGTCATTTGGAAATATGAGTTGTATTTTCTGATTTTTGACAAAAAACGCTTAGATTCTGACGTAGTTCCAGTAAGGAATGTCTTCAATGGCTCTGGTGGTGCAGCCAATAGAGGAAGTTTAACTTTTCCTGAGGCGCAACACATTCCCATTGTTTCACCATTGAATTTCAAGGCCTTGCAATAGGGACAAATTTTAGACATTGTCCCGATTTGAACACATCTACTCAAGCTATAATCATCTACTGGGTTGTACCTGAATGCCAGGCGATAACTTTCAGGTTGCTCTGATTTTTCGGCAAGCTTTCTTTTCTTACTTTCTCTATCAGCAGCAAGCCTGATTTCTTGCTGTTCTTGTGATTCCTCGGCACGCTTTCTTTTCTTACTTTCTCTATCAGCAGCAAGCCTGATTTCTTGCTGTTCTTGTAATTCCTCGGCACGCCTTCTTTCTTCACTTTCTCTTTTAGCAGCAAGTCTGCTTCCGCGTTGCTCTGGTAGTTCCTCGGCACGCTTTCTGTTCTTTCTTTCTCTATCAGCCTCAAGCCTGGTTCCTTGCTGTTCTTTTGATTCCTCGGCACGCTTTCTGTTCTTTCTTTCTCTATCAGCCTCAAGCCTGTTTCCTTGCTGTTCTTTTGATTCCTCGGCACGCTTTCTGTTCTTTCTTTCTCTATCAGCCTCAAGCCTGTTTCCTTGCTGTTCTTTTGATTCCTCGGCACGCTTTCTTTTCTGACTTTCTCTATCAGCAGCAAGTTTTTTGGCATAGACTCTTTGAGCATCTTCATCGGCTTTTGCCATTGTAAGTTCATCAGTCATTTTAAACTTAAACATTAATAGATTTCTACGTGAACATATGTCTTAAATATCTTGAATGACGTCACTGTCAAAGCAAAAATGATATTTTTATATATATAGATGACGTCACCGTCAAAGCAAAAATGACGACGACTTACTTCATGACGTCAGTCAACACAGAAACATGACGTCACCTGACACACAGACAGACACACAGACAGACAACTTATTTTTATATATATATAGAAGATAGATACATATATATATATATATATATATATATATATATATATATATATATATATATATATATATATATATATATATATATATGAAACCAAGAAAGGAAAGGATAGTTGAGAAAATGAAGATTTTGTCAGCAAATAGCACAAAAAAAAGAAAAGAAAAATCAACAACAAAATCTAACCTTTCGAAGTTAAATGAACAAGAGGAGAAAATATGCTGAATAAAAGAAAACTTTCAGAAATCAATGAAAGAGAATTCACCAGTTAGAATGAACATGCATTCCTGCCTTGCAATAGATTTTGCCTGTCTTCAATTTCGGTTTTCATTGGATAATCGGACAGGTTGTCTTAATTGGAATTAAGGAAATATCTCCTGTATCTTTATTTACAGCCAAATTTCTGTTTATATATTATTCTATCTCGATTGCCTCCTTAAAAGATTTCGGTAGGCCATTTAAAGTAGATATTACAGTTGCCTTTGAGAAAAAAATAAATGATCAGGAAACTTAAATATACGCTGGGCCAGAGCCAAATCAAAGTTGTTATTTTTATTTTCAAATCTCAGGGACTTTGCTAAGTATTCTATCAAAAGGACCTAAATTTGCAATGGCTCAGATATGCGTAAATATATCAGAAATTTTTACGGGTATAGAGTCCGGTATTTTTAGCTCTCATGATGAGGTTGAAAATCCAGACCTACTCAGTGGAGAAATCGTAAAGAGTATTCTTGATTATAAGCCGTCATTGTCGCTTTCAATTCGATCAAGCGAAGAAACTAAAATCCTCCGAAATATGAAAAGAGATAACAATACAGTAAGTACAAGAGCGGACAAAGGAAACACAGTTGTGATTAAGGATTCTGCAGATTATCACAATAAAATAAATGCTCTTTTAATGGATAAAAATACTTACAAAGAAACAAAACCGTTCCCAAAGACAAATACACACAGCAATTGAAAAAAGAATTAGAAATTTTAAAAGAAAATAAAATAATCACCTCTCAAATATACAGAAAATTCTACCCCAAAGGTTGTTCAGCTCCAAAATTTTATAGTCTACCTAAAATCCATAAAAAGGATACTCCGTTACGTCCTACCGTAGCGTGTTATAGTTCTCCAGCTACAGGTTCAGGAAAGTTCTTAGCCACAATTTTTAAGTCTCTTCTAACCACACAGAAACCTTACATAAGAAATTCCATAGATCTTGTTGACAAGGTGAAAAATCAAAGTATAACAGAAAAAAACAAAAATCTAGTTTTGATGTAGTTTCCATGTACCCTTCATGCAATGTCCATAAATATAAACAGGCCTTACAAAGAAAATTAGAAGAAAATTGGGCTTGATCATATTATAAAACCCTAGAATTTGACACACTAATGAAGCTTTTTCCTTTTTGCAACAAGTTCTCTTTGTATTTTATGTTCCAAGAAAAAATTCTCCTTGAGATTAAAGGCCTACCCATGGGCTCTGTTTTGTCTTCTTTTTTGGCAAAGTTTTACATAGATTCCTTAGAACGATCTCCTTTGAATAGTTTTCCCTTAAAACACACTCTCTAGTTTGACTTCGTTGATTTGGAACAAGATCAAGACTCTTTAAAAAAATTTTTTTGGTACACTTAAGGTCTTTTGATTCTAATCTTCTATTCACAATGTATCTATTTATATATATATACATATATATATATATATATATATATATATATATATATATATATATATATATATATATATACATATATATATATATATATATATATATATATATATATATATATATATATATATATATATATATATATATATATATATATATATATACTAGCTGTTGGAGTGGTGCTTCGCGCCACCCCAACACCTAGTTGGTGGGGGCGCTTCGCGCAACCCCCCAAGCCCCCCCGCGCGCGTAAGTCGTTACGCGCCATATTAGTTACGCGCCATTGTAGTTGTGTCCCTGTGTCCCACCTGTGAATATAGATAGGTTTACCGACTCTTGAACATGCAACATATAATGGTCCATGGGAAAACAATCCGTATTCAGATCTATACCTCATGATTCTAATGATTGCCCTTGAGCTTTGTTGATGGTGATTGCTAATCGACCATTCCCTGAGTCGCTATCGTCATTTATATATCCCCCTGTGCACCCCGGCGTCCCCTTTGTAGTTATGTCCCTGTGTCCCGGTCGTCATTTATATTCCCTGTGTCCCGGTCGTCATTTGTGTCCCGGTGTTCCAGTCTGTGATTTCTCTTTGAGTGTCCCGGGCGTCATTTATATTCCTTGTGTCCCGGTGTCCCGGTCGTCATTTATATCCCCCTGTGCCCCCCGGCGTCCCCATTGTAGTTGTGTCCCTGTGTCCCGGTCGTCATTTATATTCCCTGTGTCCCGGTCGTCATTTGTATCCCGATGTCCCGGTCTGTATATACATTCGTTTTTTAGTTTTGTTTTTCTCCTTTATTTTTTTCCTTTTTTCTTTTTTTTTCTTTTTTAGTTTATTTAGATTTTTAGATTTTTTAGTTTTTTTATTACTTTTTAGTTTTTTTTTGTAATTTTTACCATTTTTTTAGTTTTTTTAGTTTTTTTTTTTTACTTATGTCCTGGTCGTCATTTATACTCCCTGTGTCCCGGTCGTCATTTGTGTCTCGGTGCTTTGTTGATTGTTAATTTATATTATATTTATATTTTTTATATTTATTAATATTTTTTTAGTTTTCTTTTTCTCTTATTTTTCAGTTTTTTCCTTTTTTTTAGTTTTTTCTTTTTTAGTTTTTAGTTTTTTTTGTTTTTTACCTTTTTTTAGTTTTTTTAGTTTTTTTAGTTTTTTAGCTTTTTTAGTTTTTTTATTAGTTTTTAGTTTTTTTTTTAGTTTTTGCCTTTTTTTAGTTTTTTCAGTTTTTTTTAGTTTTTAGTTTTTTACCTTTTTTTTAGTTTTTTTAGTTTTATAGCTTTTTTAGTTTTTTTTCTTTTTAGTTTTTTTTTGTAGTTTTTACCTTTTTTAGTTTTTTTCTTCTTTTGTATTAGTGTGAAATAATTCAGACGTCATATGCGGACAAACACGACTTTTTATATATATTTATTCATATTTTTTTAGTTTTCTTTTTCTCTTTTATTTTTCAGTTTTTTCCTTTTTTTTAGTTTTTTTCTTTTTTAGTTTTTAGTTTTTTTAGTTTTTTTTTAGTTTTTTTAGTTTTTTAGCTTTTTTAGTTTTTTTATTAGTTTTTATTTTTTTGTAGTTTTTGCCTTTTTTTTTTCAGTTTTTTTTTTAGTTATTAGATTTTTACCTTTTTTTAGTTTTTTTTAGTTTTTTAGCTTTTTTAGTTTTTTTTTCTTTTTAGTTTTTTTTGTAGTTTTTACCTTTTTTAGTTTTTTTCTTCTTTTGTATTAGTGTGAAATAATTCAGACGTCATATGCGGACAAACATGACGTCACCTGATCCATCCACAGATCCACACACAGACAACTTATTTTTATATATATAGATATATATATATATATATATATATATATATATATATATATATATATATATATATATATATATAGCCCCCCCGCGCGCGTAAGTCGTTACGCGCCATATTAGTTACGCGCCATTGTAGTTGTGTCCCTGTGTCCCACCTGTGAATAGAGATAGATATAAATATATGTTTTTAACTACGTAAAACATGCGAATATACAACATTCTTCGCTGTCCCATTGTCTGTGCATATAAATAGATTGTCAAGTTTACTGACTCTTGAACATGCAACATACAATTGTCCATGGGAAAAACAATCCGTATTCAGATCTATACCTCATTATTCTAATGATGTGTCCCTGTGTCCCGGTCGTCATTTATATTCCCTGTGTCCCGGTCGTCATTTGTGTCCCGGTGTCCCAGTTTGTAATTTCTCTTTGAGTGTCCCGGTCGTCATTTATATTCCCTGTGTCCCGGTGTCCCGGTCGTCATTTGTGTCCCGCTGTCCCGGTCTGTAATTTCTATTCGAACAATCCCTGTGTCCCGGTCGTCATTTATATATCCCGCCTGTGCCCCCGGCGTCCCCGTTGTAGTTGTTTCCCTGTCGTCATTTATATTCCCTGTGTCCCGGTCGTGATTTGTGTCCGGGTGTCCCAGTCTGTAATTTCTCTTTGAGGTTCCCGGTCGTCACTTATATTCCCTCTGTCTCGGTCGTCATTTGTGTCCCGGTCTGTAATTTCTCTTTGAGTGTTTTTTCTTTTTAGTTTTTTTTTTAGTTTTTTACCTTTTTTCTTTTTTCAGTTTTCTTTTTCTTCTTTATTTTTCAGCGTCACTATGAAGTACATATCGACGAACCTTTGTTTTTTTAACTTAAATCTGGTAGGCATTGATGACCTTATCCAAGTCAAAATCCCAAACCCAATCATCATCGCTATCATTTTCAGTTTTGATATGTTTTGACTCTCGCTGTCCAGGTGTATTTTCATCTAACTGCGCGGTTTTGCGTTCTTTAGCCGCAAGCCCGTTTTCTTGCTGTTCTTGTGATTCCTCGGAACGCTTTCTTTTCTTACTTTCTCTATCAGCAGCAAGTTTTTTGGCATAAACTCTTTGAGCAGCTTCCTCGGCTGTTGCCATTGTAGGTTCTTCAGTCATTTTACAATTAAACATTTTTCCGTGAACAAATGTCTTAAATACCGTTAATGACGTCACCGTCAAAGCAAAAATGACGACGACTAATTTCATGACGTCAGTCAACACAGAAACATGACGTCACCTGATCCACAGACAGACAGACAACTTATTTTTATATATATAGATTTCAGCGGAAATCACATCATCAATTTCGTTCGAAGTAATTTTTTTATGTAGCCAGATTAGTATATGTGCGTGTGGCAAACCTCGTTTTTGCCATTCCACTGAGTACATCCAGCATCGCTTTGACCCAAATACTTCAAGTTTTACTATGTAGTTTATCAGTGATTTCAACTTTTGCCGGAAGACACAGGCCGTAATGTTATGCTTATGAACCGCCGATTGTCCTTGAAGTAAAAGCTGCAGTATCTCGTCCCAAGATTGATTACATGTAAATGTAATAAATAAATCTGGACGACCATAGAGGCGAACATACGCAATAGCATCTTGAGCATATTCATGCATATGACGGGGACTGCCAGCATATGACGAAGGTAAAATTGTTAATCTTCCTACGTTTGTGGTATTACCGTCATTTATAACTGCATCTCGCAAATGAATGTATTGTTCAGAGCGGAGCTTGGTCTGATTCGGGCGGATATATAGCAAACGTTCTGATTCAATTTTAGCATACATATCAACGACAAATTGGTGAAACAATTCACGGCATTTTAAAATATAATTTTCTTCATCCTGCCGAATCATTAGTCTATAGGAATAATAATGCATTGCACTGCATTTCTTATTCATTTCTTTGTTAGTGGCTGGATTCATCAATTTAATATTAAAGTGAATGCCGTCGGCTCCATCCCAAAAAATGATAGGATATTGTAGGGCATCGTAGCATCGATGAGTTTCAGCAATTCTTAACAACTGATCGTTTCGCTTATGAAGAATAATATCTCGAGGTAAAAACTGATCACCGACCATAACGATTGCCACTTCGTCGATAGTTGGAGCATTGTATCTACGCACATGTTGGCCAGGAGGCGTTTTGTCAGCGGAAATAACAATTTTATGCGTATCAGTAGGCATCAAATCGATGGCTGTTTTGAACAGATGCACTAAATTATTATTTTCGTGGAAAAGATGTTGCAATTGGGAAACGATTGTCCTTTCAACGTTGGGAGAAATTTCGCAACGTGCATTCAATTCAGAATTTCTATCACTGATGAAGTACAATTGTAAAAATTTATGATTCTCGCCTCAGAATGGTAGAAGGGACCCTGCTCTATGATAAATTTGCCCTTTTACTTTGAAAGTAGACATAAATTGATCTGGATTTTCGATTTGGGCTCCAAACGACGTCATTTGGAAATATGAGTTGTATTTTCTGATTTTTGACAAAAAACGCTTAGATTCTGACGTAGTTCCAGTAAGGAAAGTCTTCAATGGCTCTGGTGGTGCAGCCAATAGAGGAAGTTTAACTTTTCCTGAGGCGCAACACATTCCCATTGTTCATCCCATTGTTCATTGAGCATCTTCATCGGCTTTTGCCATTGTAAGTTCATCAGTCATTTTAAACTTAAACATTAATAGAATTCTACGTGAACATATGTCTTAAATATCTTGAATGACGTCACCGTCAAAGCAAAAGTGATATTTTTATATATATAGATGACGTCACCGTCAAAACAAAAATGACGACAACTAACTTCATGACGTCAGTCAACACAGAAACATGACGTCACCTGACAGACAGACAGACACACAGACAGACAACTTATTTTTATATATATAGATAGATACATATATATATACATATATATATATATATATATATATATAGATACATATATATATATATATATATATATATATATATATATATATATATATATATATATATATATATATATATATATATATGAAACCAAGAAAGGAAAGGATAGTTGAGAAAATGAAGATTTTGTCAGCAAATAGCACAAAAAAAAGAAAAGAAAAATCAACAACAAAATCTAACCTTTCGAAGTTAAATGAACAAGAGGAGAAAATATGCTGAATAAAAGAAAACAGCCAGAAATCAATCAAGAGAATTCACCAGTTAGAATGAACATGCATTCCTGCCTTGCAATAGATTTTGCCTGTCTTCAATTTCGGTTTTCATTGGATAATCGGACAGGTTGTCTTAATTGGAATTAAGGAAATATCTCCTGTATCTTTATTTACAGCCAAATTTCTGTTTATATATTATTCTATCTCGATTGCCTCCTTAAAAGATTTCGGTAGGCCATTTAAAGTAGATATTACAGTTGCCTTTCAGAAAGAAATAAATGATCAGGAAACTTAAATATACGCTGGGCCAGAGCCAAATCAAAGTTGTTATTTTTATTTTCAAATCTCAGGGACTTTGCTAAGTATTCTATCAAAAGGACCTAAATTTGCAATGGCTCAGATATGCGTAAATATATCAGAAATTTTTACGGGTATAGAGTCCGGTATTTTTAGCTCTCATGATGAGGTTGAAAATCCAGACCTACTCAGTGGAGAAATCGTAAAGAGTATTCTTGATTATAAGCCGTCATTGTCGCTTTCAATTCGATCAAGCGAAGAAATTAAAATCCTCCGAAATATGAAAAGAGATAACAATACAGTAAATACAAGAGCGGACAAAGGAAACACAGTTGTGATTAAGGATTCTGCAGATTATCACAATAAAATAAATGCCCTTTTAATGGATAAAAATACTTACAAAGAAACAAAACCGTTCCCACAGACAAATACACACAGCAATTGAAAAAAGAATTAGAAATTTTAAAAGAAAATAGAATAATCACCTCTCAAATATACAGAAAATTCTACCCCAAAGGTTGTTCAGCTCCAAAATTTTATAGTCTACCTAAAATCCATAAGAAGGATACTCCGTTACGTCCTACCGTAGCGTGTTATAGTTCTCCAGCTACAGGTTCAGGAAAGTTCTTAGCCACAATTTTTAAGTCTCTTCTAACCACACAGAAACCTTACATAAGAAATTCCATAGATCTTGTTGACAAGGTGAAAAATCAAAGTATAACAGAAAAAAACAAAAATCTAGTATTGATGTAGTTTCCATGTACCCTTCATGCAATGTCCATAAATATAAACAGGCCTTACAAAGAAAATTAGAGGAAAATTGGGCTTGATCAGATTATAAAACCCTAGAATTTGACACACTAATGAAGCTTTTTCCTTTTTGCAACAAGTTCTCTTTGTATTTTATGTTCCAAGAAAAAATTCTCCTTGAGATTAAAGGCCTACCCATGGGCTCTGTTTTGTCTTCTTTTTTGGCAAAGTTTTACATAGATTCCTTAGAACGATCTCCTTTGAATAGTTTTCCCTTAAAACACACTCTCTAGTTTGACTTCGTTGATTTGGAACAAGATCAAGACTGTTTAAAAAATTTTTTTTGGTACACTTAAGCTCTTTTGATTCTAATCTTCTATTCACAATGTATCTATATTATATATATATATATATATATATATATATATATATATATATATATATATATATATATATATATATATATATACTAGCTGTTGGGGTGGCGCTTCGCGCCACCCCAACACCTAGTTGGTGGGGCGCTTCGCGCCCCCCAAGCCCCCCGCGCGCGTAAGTCGTTACGCGCCATATTAGTTACGCGCCATTGTAGTTGTGTCCCTGTGTCCCACCTGTGAATAGAGATAGATATAAATATATGTTTTTAACTACGTAAAACATGCGAATATACAACATTCTTCGCTGTCCCATTGTCTGTGCATATAAATAGATTGTCAGGTTTACTGACTCTTGAACATGCAACATATAATTGTCCATGGGAAAAACAATCCGTATTCAGATCTATACCTCATTATTCTAATGATGTGTCCCTGTGTCCCGGTCGTCATTTATATTCCCTGTGTCCCAGTCGTCATTTGTGTCCCGGTGTCCCAGTTTGTAATTTCTCTTTGAGTGTCCCGGTCGTCATTTATATTCCCTGTGTCCCGGTGTCCCGGTCGTCATTTGTGTCCCGGTGTCCCGGTCTGTAATTTCTATTCGAACAATCCATGTGTCCCGGTCGTCATTTATATATCCCGCCTGTGCCCCCGGCGTCCCCGTTGTAGTTGTTTCCCTGTCGTCATTTATATTCCCTGTGTCCCGGTCGTGATTTGTGTCCGGGTGTCCCAGTCTGTAATTTTTCTTTGAGGTTCCCGGTCGTCACTTATATTCCCTCTGTCTCGGTCGTCATTTGTGTCCCGGTCTGTAATTTCTCTTTGAGTGTTTTTTCTTTTTAGTTTTTTTTTTAGTTTTTTACCTTTTTTCTTTTTTCAGTTTTCTTTTTCTTCTTTATTTTTCAGCGTCACTATGAAGTACATATCGACGAACCTTTGTTTTTTAACTTAAATCTGGTAGGCATTGATGACCTTATCCAAGTCAAAATCCCAAACCCAATCATCATCGCTATCATTTTCAGTTTTGATATGTTTTGACTCTCGCTGTCCAGGTGGATTTTCATCTAACTGCGCGGTTTTGCGTTCTTTAGCCGCAAGCCCGTTTTCTTGCTGTTCTTGTGATTCCTCGGAACGCTTTCTTTTCTTACTTTCTCTATCAGCAGCAAGTTTTTTGGCATAAACTCTTTGAGCAGCTTCCTCGGCTGTTGCCATTGTAGGTTCTTCAGTCATTTTACAATTAAACATTTTTCCGTGAACAAATGTCTTAAATACCGTTAATGACGTCACCGTCAAAGCAAAAATGACGACAACTAATTTCATGACGTCAGTCAACACAGAAACATGACGTCAACTGATCCACAGACAGACAGACAACTTATTTTTTATATATATATATATATATATATATATATATATATATATATATATATATATATATATATATATATATATATATATATGTATATATATATGTATATATATATATGTATATATATGTATTATAATGTCATTTGTATATGACTTTGTATATGACATCATTATAAGTATATAAGGGGGCGATTCAAAGAGAAATTTTAGTATAAATCCTACAATGGCAGAAGAAACAGCCGAGGAAGCTGCTCAAAGAGTTAATGTCAAAAGGCTTGCGGCTAATAGAGAAAGTAAGAAAAGAAAGCGTGCTGAGGAATCAAAAGATTAGCGTGAAAACAGGCTTGCATCTCAAAGAGAAATTACCCCAAAAAAAATGTGCCGAGGACTCACAAGAACAACGTGAAAACAGGCTCGCGGCTCAAAGAGAAATTACCAAAAGAAAGTGTGCCTTAGAATCACAAGAACAACGTGAAAACAGGCTTGAGGCTCAAAGAGATAATACCAAAAAAAAAAGTTTGCCGAGGAATCACAAGAGCAACCTGAAAATTATCGCCTGGCATTCAGGTACAGTCCAGTCGATGATTATAGCTTGAGTAGATGTGTTCAAATCTGGACTATTTCTAAAATTTGTCCCTATTGGAAAGCCTTGAAATTTAATGGTGAAACAATGGGAATGTGTTGCACCTCAGGAAAAGTTAAACTTCCTCAATTGGCTGCACCACCAGAGCCATTGAAGACTTTGCTTACTGGAACTACGTCTGAATCTAAGCGTTTTTTTTATCAAACATCTGAAAATATAGCTCATGTTTCCAAATGACGTCGTTTGGTGCCCAAATCGAAAATCAAGATCAATTTATGCCTACTTTAGAAGTAAAAGGGCAAATTTATCATAAAGCAGGGTCCCTTCTACCATTCTCAGGTGAGAATCATATATTTTTACAACTGTACTTCATCAGTGATAGAAATTCTGAATTGAATGCACGTTGCGAAAATTCTCCCGACGATGAAAGGTATATCGTTTCCCGATTGCAACATCTTTTCCATTTAGTGCGCATGTTTAAAACAGCAATCGATGTTATGCCTACTGATACGCATAAAATTGTTATTTCCGCTGACAAAACGCCTATTGGCGAACATGTGCGTAGATACAATGCCCCAACTATAGACGAAGTGGCAATCGTTATGGTCAGTGATCAGTTTTTACCTCGAGATATTATTCTTCATAAGCAAAACGCTCAGTTGGTAAAAATTGCTGAAAATCATCGATGCTATGATGCCCTACAATATCCTATTATTTTTCGTGATGGAGGCGACGGCTATCACTTTAATGATAAATTGATAGATCCATCCACTAATAAACAAATGGATAGGAAATGCAGTGCAATGAATTATTATTTCTATAGACTAATGATCCGTCCCAATGACGAAAATCATATTTTAAAATGCCGTCAATTGCTTCACCAATACATCGTTAATAAGTATGCAAAGATTGAATCATAACATTTGCTATTTATCCGTCTGAATCAGACCAAGCTCTGCTCTGAACAATACATTCATTTGTGAGATGCAGTTGTAAATGACGGTAATACCACTAACGTTGGAAGATTAACGATTTTACCTTCGTCATGTGCTGGCAGTCCCCGTCATATGCATGAATATACTTAAGATGCTATTGCGTATGTTCGTCTCTATGGTCGTCCAGATTTATTTATTACATTTACATGTAATCAATCTTGGGACGAGATACAGCAGCTTTTACTTCAAGGACAATCGACGGTTCATAGACATGACATTATGGCCCGTGTCTTCCGGTAAAAGTTGAAATCACTGATAAACTACATAGTAAAACTTAAAGTGTTTGGGTCAGTGCGATGCTGGATGTACTCAGTGGAATGGCAAAAACAAGGATTGCCACACGCACATATTTTAATCTGGCTACATGATAAAATTACTTCTGAAATTGTCGATGTGATTTCCGCTGAAATACCTGATGAAAATGTCAAGAAGGGCTTATATAATATTGTGGTAAAAAATATGATATATGGACCTTGCGGTGCACTGAAATCACAATGCATGGCCAAAGGAAGGTGCACAAAACAACATCCTCGACTTTTAGTGCCCAACACAATTACCAGCAACGATGGTTACCCAAAATATAGAAGAAGATCTACTGAACATGGCGGTAAAACAGCAATAATAAAGAAGCATAACGGTACCACCATCGAAGTAGATAACCAGTGGGTTGTTCCAAATTCACCTTTTTTAGCTTTTTTAGTTTTTTTTTAGCTTTTTTCTTTTTGTTTTTTTACATTTTTTCTTTTTTTCTTCTTTTTATTTTTTTTCTTTTTAGGTTTTTTTTTTTTTTTTAGTTTTTCTGTTTTTAGTTTTTTCTTTTTTAGTTTTTTTTTTGTTTTTTAGTGTTTTTTTAGTTTTTACCGTTTTTTTTAGTTTTTATTTTCTTCTTTTTTTTTAGTTTTTCTCTTTAGTTTTTCTTTTTTTTAGTTTTTTATTTATTCTTTTTTTTGTTTTTTTTTTTTTTTTTGTTTTTTTGTTTTTTTAGTTTTTTTAGTTTTTTTTAGTTTTTTTCTTTTTAGTTTTTTTTAGTTTTTTACCTTTTTTTTAATTTTCATTTTCTTCTTTATTTTTCGGACGTCATATGCAAGCCCTCAAACATACAAAAAACAAACATGCTTTAATTTTTTCCTCTTTTAGTTTTTTTCTATTTTTTAGTTTTGTAGCTTTTTTAGTTTTTCTTAGATTTTTTTTCTTTTTAGTTTTATACCTTTTTTACTTTTTTCTTTTTTATAGTTTTTTCTTTTTAGGGTTTTCTTTTTTTCTTTTTTTTCTTTTTTTTTCTTTTTTTTTCTTTTTTTTCTTTTTTTTATTTTTTTTTATTTTTTTTATTTTTTTTGTTTCTTAGTTTTTTTCTTTGTTTTTAGTTTTTTTCTTTTTAGCTTTTTTTATTTTTTTAGTTTTCTTTTTCTTCTTTATTTTTCAGACGTCATATGCGGACAAACAAACACACATATGCGGACAAACACAAAACATGGACAAACTTACAACTTATTTTTATATAGATAGATTTATTTAGTATATCCAATATAGCATGAAGAGTTTAACGAAAAAAGCTTAGGAGAAAAAAGCCAAAGCAGCCTCCAAGATGGATTTTATATAAAAAAAAGTACCAATTATTAATTAACGTTATGCAATATCTGTTGAAAGCAATTAAACTTTTTTGACCCAGCCATCTCGAACGTATATTTGACTTTTCTGATTTTCGAGTTGAAAATATAGGAGTCCAGGTATTGTCCACGGATGACCATTTTGGGAACTAGGGCGGAGACAAGGGTTTTGGGTAGTTTCCCTCTAGATCCTGAAGGATGCCTTTTTGGGGCGTTTTCATTGAAAGTGTGGAAAATTAAAAAATTACCTAGAATGTATTCTAAAAAGTTTCGCATCTTGATTAAAACGAAAATGAAAAAACTATTCGCAAAGTAATACATTCTCATGAGCTTGAACACCTCTGCTGCTGCCAAAAGCATAAGAATAAAAATTGGAAAAATTTTCGTTGGCTTAACTATTTGGCAACTGTAGTACGGGTGATCTTAAGAGACATACAAAAGCAAGGGATAAAATACCTTTCGTTTGCCTTGAAGCAACAAAGGTGCATTTTTTCCAAGGCGGAGATAAGCATTGGGAATATCTTCATGGTTTACAACCAGCTCTTCTCTAATATACTCATCTATTAAAAGTCTGCAAAAAAGTCTTTCAATCTCAGCTCTTTCCCACTTCTTCCCCTTTCCGTGAAATGGTAGCTCGTCATGATCTGTGTTTCAGAGTTAAAAAGATATTAGCGACAAAATTATAAACACAGCAAACTACAATTTTGACAAAATGCAATATTAGAGGTTTCTTTTTATAATTAAAATTAAGCAATGAATAATCAAAAAAAAGGCAAAACTAGAAACTGTCGATGCGGTATGCAAGAAGTGATGGTAACACTCATTGTATTTGTATTATATAGGATTAACGACGCTTCTTGACTACTAAGGTCCCTGCGTCGGCCCTGCAGTGCATTGGTGCGGCATGATTCGATCTCTGCGTCCCGTATTACCAAGCTAAGGTCAAACCCACTGCGCCACTACGGGACGATAGTAACACTCATAATTGTTTATCGTCTACAGTTTGAATCACGTGCCCTTTTTCAGCTATGGAAATCAGATTCTTCTGTTTGGAACATAATTTTATCTTCAAAGATTCACAAAGCAAACAAAATGTGTAACCCACTAAAACTTGGAAAGAGACAGCGAATTCATGTTTAATTAATGCAAACAAACAAAAGGTATAAAAAAATTCCATTTCAACTAAAGGGAGTAGGGAAGCCTTGAAAAGATTTGAGGTAGCGCGATGTCATTGCTATATATTGAAAGTACCAAGGAATCGCCAATTGTTTCAAGTAATCTTCATTCAGAATATGTGTAAAACATTACATTGTTTGTTTTTTTTTAATTTACCCAACATCTTTAAAGTAAATTACAGTAAATTACAACAGTGACAAATTAAGCAGTTTGATGATGGGCCTATAGCTATTCCTAATCCTAAACGTAAAAGGTCAAAGCCAAAGTAATAACAAATTTTGACGAAATCTTAGGTTTCCTCAACAGGCAGATAAAAACAAAACTAACAAACAGTCATTATATATAAACATAATTGCTTTTATGTATTTTTTTTCAATAACGCAAAAGCTGAGTAAATCTCTTATGCCAATATTTCTTTCCTAAATTCATGCATATTTCCGATGTTAAAAATTCACTAACGTTACGTAAAATATTCGAATAAAAATAATATGGCTTTTCTTTCTAGAAATTTCTATGAAAAGAGTACATATTGTTTGAAATTACTGTTGTGCTAACTTGAGCTCAAAAGAAAGAGTTGAACAGTTTGAGCTAAAAATCCTACAAGTTTTATAGTAGATCTTAACTTTAAAGAAAAGGTTGAAATGAGGATTCGACACTAAAATGAGGAAAATCCAGAGTAATAACCTTTAAACTGTTGCCTCTAGAACCTATTTGACCTTACTTAGATTACTTAGTGATTTAGGTTACACAACCTCGAGAGGCTAGATGGCTAAAAAATGACTTCCTCCTTTTTGAATGACCTGTTAATTATTGCAAGACCAACTTGCCTTGATATTAAAGAATTTTTGAATAGCAATTGAGAATAAAACAAAAATTTACTCACCATGATGAGGAATGTATAAAGTTAAGCTCATTTCAGTTTTCGCTTAGCTCCACCCCATCGAGAAGTGTATCAAGTGCTTTAAATACAGTTATGGTCAATCCACGGGCTAGGTGGCTAGCTCTTTCCCACCAAGTTTCATAGAGGTAGGGGAGAGGGAAGCGCAAAAGCCCCAAATAGTCCAGATTTTTACAATTACCAGCTATAATATTTGTAGCCAGGTCTTTGAAGGTTTCACGAAAAACACCTCCCTCGCCCCCTAATAAAACAGAATAACTTTAAATCTACATGTCTGCTCCTCCTGCTCTCTAATGAGGGAGCTTATTTAGTAAAATAAAATTATTTGCTTACTCGAGTCTACAACCTTCTTGGCAGCACTTCCTTCAAAGACATCAATAAAATGAAGCACTGTAAAATCACTTTTTTGACTTCCACAAATTTCATCAATTGCCTTTACTATAAGCTTACAGTCTTCCGTAACATCTTTAAGAACAAATTCCTCCTAAATACAAAGAAAGGAAAAAAGAAAAGGAAATTACGATAGTACAACATAAATAAAAGATAAAAACCTTATATACTCTTTCAGTAAAAAATATCATTACTTTCTTTAAACGGGCGAACTAGAATTAAAATAGCTCTCTCAGGACAGTGATACGTTTCTTCCGACAGCTTTGTCATTATAAAAGTCAAATCAGATTATTCAACAGTTACAAAAATTTCTTTCAAAAAGAGTAGCGACCAAAAAGAAAATTTTGTCTGTCATTTACAAAATTTTAAGCACTTTTTATGCTACGGATATTTCACTATTCTGAAGATAAACATAAAATAAGGAATTAGAGTGAAAAGGGAAAGAATTTAGTAGATAAAGAAAAGAAGAGACAACTTATTACGGTTTCCATGATACACAGGTTATCAACCTGTTTGACCTTTAAATTTTTGAATTCAAAGTTTTTATGGCACTTGGTATTTACCAAATCCGCTCTCTTTGGGGGAGTTGGAGGGTGGTGGGTAATTCCAAAAAATTGGAAAAAATGAGGTATTTGTAGCTTACGAACAGGTGATCAGATCTTAATGAAGTTTGATGTTTAGAAGAATCTTGTGCTTCAGAGCTTTTTTCAAATCCCGACCAAATCTGATGACGTTGGGGGGATCTGATGACGTTGGTCGTGCATTCTTACGAATGCGCGATCAGATGTTAATGAAACTTGATATATAGAAAGAAATTATGTCTCAGATGCTTCATTTTCAATTCAAATCGGATCCGGTGACATAGGGGGTAGGAGGGGGAAAACAGAAATCTTAGAAACCGGAAATCTTGGAAAATACTTAGAGTGAAGAGATCGGGATGAAACTTAATGGGAAGAATAACCACAAGTTCTGGATACGTGATTGACATAGCTGGAAAGAATCCGCTCTGTTTGGGGGTGGGTGGGTGTTAAGTCAGGAAAATTAGAGAAATTGAGGTATTTTTAACTTAAGATTGGGTGACAGGATCTAAATGAAATTTGATATTGAGATGGAACCCAGGTCTCAGAGCTCTTATTTTAAATCCCGACCAGATCTGGTGACTTTGGGAGTAGTTGGAGGGGGAAACTGAAAATATTAGAAAACGCTTAGAGTAGAGAGATAGGGTTGAAACATGGTGGGTAGAATAAGCAAATGTCTTAGATACATGATTGACGTAACCGGATTGTATCCTCTCCCTTTGGGGCGGATAGGGGGGGGGGTCCGGGGCTTTGACAAGTTTGGTGCTTCTGGATGTGCTAGGACGATGAAAATTGGTAGTCGTGTCAGAGAATTACAAAAATTGACTTGATATAGTCGTTTTCCCCGCTTCGATATCTAGGGGGCTGAAAGAAGAGGAAAAATTAGAAAAAATGAGGTCTTTTCAACTTACGAGTGGGTGATCGGATCTTAATGAACTTTGATATTTAGAAGGACCTCGTGTCCCAGAGCTCTTAATTTATATTTCGATGGCATTAAGCCTCTGATTTTCCTTTTAAATCAATCAATTGATTCTTAGAATTTTGCTAGAGCTCATGCCATATGCGCTCTTGGCTCTTCCGACCTCGTCCTAAGTTCCATTTGAGCTCTTGGCTCTTGTCTTATAACTTTTTTGAATCGGGTTTTACTTGTTTCTTTTATGTATACTGTTTATTATTAACTTATTTTTAACTTGTGACAGTCGTCTATCAATACGATAGAGTCTTATCTTATTTCTACCAGTTTGCCATAAACGAATTTCTTTTTTGACAGTTTTTTAAACAAAAGAACTGTACAGTTCCTCGGTACTATATATACACATTGTTAATAAAACATTTGTTTAGTTTTTGAAAAAATAATCATTAACCAAAATTAGAAACTTAATTCAAAATAATCAAAATGCAGCCTATTGAAGAGAATTTTATGAAGAAGAGTTTTCTAAATATGACAAAGGGTCTTAGAAAGCAGTCTATTTAATACATATAAAACATGTTTGTGGGCATTAAGAAAAACAATCATTAGCCAAAAATAAATAATTAATGAAAGAAAACAAAAATCAAATCAAAAAGGGTCAATAAATTCTACCAAGAAGAGGTTTCTAACAAAGACAAAGGGTCTTAGAAAATAGTTGGTTAGCGTAAAGCATATTATTAAAAAACAGTTTTTTGGGCATTCAGAAGAACAATTATAAACAAAATGTAAATTAATGATTAAAAATAATCAAAACAATAGTCAACATGTATAAAAAATTCTATAAAAAAAGTTTTCCAATAAAATAAAATGGTCTTAGCTAAGACCCTTTTATCGGTACAACAGATGTAGTTCGTTTATCTTCCAGAGTAAATGAAATCAACCCATTCCAAAAAATCATCGATTAAAACTTAAAGTCAGCAAGATATAAGAAAAAAGATCTCAAGCCTAGTAGGTTTTTCTCAACAGGTTCAGGTAATCACAGAATTAGTTTCAATTAGCATAATTTAATATAGCCAAAATTAAATGGCATAGAGTGTCTTGTAATTTAATGAACACAAGGTAAATTAATGAGATACAAATATTCAGACTTTGCTGATCCAATAAGAAAATACGGCGTGCTTTTGAGTTTTTCAAAAACGATACAATTTATTGTGTGGTTAATAAGTTACATTACAAAAAACCTACAATCAAATCTACTGAGTAACAGCTTAGGAAATTATGATGCAAATATGTTTGGTCTATAAGAGGTCAAAAAACCTTTTTTTTTACCTCAACTGAACAATTATCGCAAGCATGTCTTACGTTTGCACGACATACTTCACGGTCAAATATTTCTCCAAAGTAGTCAAGCATGACGGAGCGTCTGCAATCTGTTAGGTTGTCACAATAGGCTACCATTCGCCAGAGGTTATCAATCTGACGTGCCCAAGCAGCTGGATTTTCCTTGTCCCCTACCGATCAATATGAATAAAAAATAAATGAAAAACAATAAAATTCAAAGAAAACTATCGTAAACCAAAAATAAAATGACACCTAGTCCAAAACTAAATCAATTTCATATTAAATTAATAAATTAATTCATGTGGGTAGGCGAGACAACCTTATATTGGTTCCCGTTACAAGAATACCTTACTAATACCAATCCACAAATTGGAGCATATTACTTCAAATTTCGTTAGTAGGCATATACACTGGGCCTATTGCCCACTATCTGTTCATGAGGCAAGGTTTTGTAGGTATTGTATGAACAAAAAGTAGATAGCAGTTCAAAGAGTAGTAGAGGAATCAGTAATTCTAAATAGAGGTTGAGGGAAAGGGCACATTGGATATAATTAAATTGCGCCCGTACCCAAGGTAGCCAAAAAGTGCAGGAGACAACCACTTCTACCCAAAAATGAGTCTCCCAAGTCATTTCGCGCTTAATATCGTACGCTATCAAGAAACACTGGCTAACAAACCTGAGGGAAATTTGAAATGGCTGCTTATAACTAAATGCCCTGAAAATTAACGTGTTAACTTTCATCTACAGAGTGGGTGCAGCAGGATCAGTGTCTAGTAAGATAAATACAGAAAATAAACATTTTCAAATAGGCAAAGCGTGGGGAGATCAGGAACCCTTTATTCCTAGACAACAGCCAGTAATTGCTGCCAAAACTATGCTAAAAAGGAGTGATATCCCTGGAAAATACGAATTGCCAACCAAGACAAAAAAAAAACATTCCTGAAGCAGCAGTTCGAGGCAGAGGAAAGAATTTCTCTTAGTAGCCTAGTACCACTTCGGAAGATTGCGTGCCGCTTGCTGCAGACAGTTGGTAATTTTACAGAGAGGGGGATTCTCAGCGAGGATGGAACTGTCTGGAGGGAATTTGACGGGGGGAAGATTTAGTTTATGTAGGATGAAATTTCACCGAAGATATTTCCCTGGGGAGGAGGGTTGACCCCTTCATATATGAATAGTGTCATCCTCCTTTATACTACAGAAACAAAATAAAAACAATTTTTTTTACTGAAAGTAAAAAGCAGCATTAAAACTTAAATCGAACAGATATTATTCTATATATGAGAAGGGGTTGTTCGCTCCTGAATGTCTCAGTCTTTACACTAACGTTTTTATTGTTTCAAAAAGTAGGGTTGTCACAAAGAGTCAAACTTTAGTGTAGAGACCGAGGCGTTGAGGAGGAAACAGAACCTTTCATATGCGGAATAATTTCTCTTCGCTTTAAATTTTAGGGTCGTTTCTTACTTTTAGTTAAAAAACTTGCTTTTTTATTTAATTCCAAAAAGAAAAGCCAATTGTCTATTGCTTACACAAAGCATTTGTTATTGGGAAGTAAGGAGACACTTTTCGGGAGGCATAGCCTACATTTCTCTGGAGGAAGTTTCAGTGGTTGGATGTGGGAGATGCCCCCTCTTAAATACCTCGCTGATTAAGCTTAAAGTATGAATTTTGTATTGCAATCCTTTACGAACAAAAAGTGAAATACAAGGTTCATTAAATTAGAATAAGATAGTTTTTTGAACATTATAAATAAAGCTAGCATGAAGAGCGAGGTATTGTGGAGGGAGTATCTTCCTCATATTGTAATAATTTCTGTTCGTTTAAGTTGAAACGAACCTTACCTTCAGTTGAAAAAGCTTATTTTTTGTTTAATCACTAAAATTTGTTTAATCAATTAAAATTTAGCAATGAATCCTCAAAACAAGGCAAAACAAGAAACTGTCGATGGCGGTATGCACGAAGTGAAGGTAACACTCATTGTATTTGTATTGTATAGGATTAACGACGCTTCTTGACTACTAAAGTCCCTGCGTCGACCCTGCAGTGCATTGCTGCAGCATGATTCGATCTCTGGGTCCCGTATTACACTATAACACGTATACACGTATAACACTCATAATTGTTTATCGTCTACAGTTTGAATCATGTGCCCTTTTTCAGCTATGGAAATCAGATTCTTCTGTTTGGAACATAATTTTATCTTCAAAGATTCACAAAGCAAACAAAATATGTAGCCCACTAAAACTTGGAAAGAGACAGCGAATTCATGTTTAATAAATGCAAACAAACAAACGGTATACAAAAATTCAATTTCAACTAAAGGGAGTAGGGAAGCCTTGAAAAGATTTGAGGTAGCACGATGTCATTGCTATATATTGAAAGTACCAAGGAATCGGCAATTGTTTCAAGTAATCTTCATTCAGAATATGTGTAAAACATTACATTGTTTGTTTTTTTTAATTTACCCAACATCTTTAAAGTAAATTAACGAAATATTCAAAATTTCCAAAAAATCGGATAGGCACTGAGAATATTTTCATAAGCTAGAATCAGCCCTTCTACAATATACTCGTTCGTCAAAAGTTTGCAGAATAGTTTTTCAATCTCATCCTTTCCCCACTTCTCCCTATTTCCATGAAGAGGTAGCTAGTTTTGCCATGCGTTCTAAAATGTAAACATAAATTTGAGATTATACTAGAAATACAACAAACCAAAATTTTTACAAAAATTGAAGGACCGTTTTATAAATCCCCTTAACACGAACCCTCGAAATGGGACAAAGCAAGGAACTCTTAGCAGAACGATCCTTTCCACTCGATGGCAAAATTCTAAACAGCTTGACAAAATCCCTTTTTAATTATCCACTCTCAACAGCTTCAATCACATGTCTTTTTTTGCTAGGGCAATGTACATACACCTTCTTCCTTCGAAGTTAAATGATAAAATAGCTTGTAACACTGAAAGTTACAACAGTGACAAATTAAGCAGTTTGATGATGGGCCTATAGCTATTCCTAATCCTAAACGTAAAAGGTCAAAGCCAAAGTAATAACAAATTTTGACGAAATCTTTCCTTCAACAGGTAGATAAAAACAAAACTAACAAACAGTCATTATATATAAACATAATTGCTTTTATTTTTTTTTTTCAATAACGCAAAAGCTGAGTAAATCTCTTATGCAAATATTTCTTTCCTAAATGCATGCATATTTCCGATGTTAAAATTCACTAACGTAACGTAAAATATTCGAATAAAAATAATATGGCTTTTCTTTCTAGAAATTTCTATGAAAAGAGTACATATTGTTTGAAATTACTGTTGTGCTAACTTGAGCTAGAAAGAAAGAGTTGAACAGTTTGAGCTAGAAATCCTACAAGTATTATAGTAGATCTTAACTTTGAAGAAAAAGTTGAAAGGAGGCTTCGACACTAAAATGAGGCAAATCCAGAGTAATAACCTTTAAACTGTTGCCTCTAGAACCTAATTGACCTATCTTAGATTACTTAGTGATTTAGGTTACACAACCTCGAGAGGCTAGATGGCTAAAAAATGACTTCCTCCTTTTTGAATGACCTGGTAATTATTGCAAGACCAACTTACCTTGATATTAAAGAATTTTTGAATAGCAATTGAGAGTAAAACAAAAATTTACTCACCATGATGAGGAATGTATAAAGTTAGGCTCATTTCAGTTTTCGCTTAGCTCCACCCCATCGAGAAGTGTATCAAGTACTTTAAATACAGTTATGGTCAATCCACGGGCTAGGTGGCTAGCTCTTTCCCACCAAGTTTCATAGAGGTAGGGGAGAGGGAAGCGCAAAAGCCCCAAATAGTCCAGATTTTTACAATTACCAGCTATAATATTTGTAGCCAGGTCTTTGAAGGTTTCATGAAAAAGACCTTCCTCGCCCCCTACCAAAACAGAATAACTTTAAATCTACATGTCTGCTCCTCCTGCTCTCTAATAAGGGAGCTTATTTAGTAAAACAAAATTATTTGCTTACTCGAGTCTACAAATCACTCAAAGGCATAAACAATTCTCAAAGGAAAACACTGAAATGCCGCTGATTCTGAAAAACCAAAAATAGCCAGTAGTTTATTTTTCTTAATCCGGATGCTGAGCCCGTGTAAATTCAAATTTCTATTTTTTTGGCAAGCATTTATGACATCGAAGATTGTTTTTAAATTATTCAATATTTGGAAAAAAAAATTGAGAAAAATATTCTCTACTTATAATTTTTGTTATTGAACTTTGGTACAGTGAAGAGCTAATTAATTTGAGCAGAAAAATAGAAAAAAAATGATCGGAGATATCGAATTCATTATAACAAATACAGAATGTGAAAACATCCAACACAAAGTTTAATCAAATTATCGCCTAACACTTCCAGTTTAAAGCGAAACATCTTGTCGTAAAACTCATCTAATCACGAACTTGAAGTAAAACAGTGGTTCACTTTGGATGCGTGAACTAATTACCTATAGGCCGTTAGATTGTCTCTGTATTGCCTTTGGCAACGTAGCGTTAATCAGCGATGCCATAGGTAGAATGCAACGTAAATTATACAAATAAGGTACAAACTTTTCCTGGGGTTCTGACTATAACTAATAATAGAAAAACGTATTGCATAAATAAAACACAAAATCACAAGAGATTCGGGGACTGGGATAGTGGTATATCAGGATTTCCTTTGTTTGAATATGGAGAAAACAAGTTATCGCTCGGGGGAATTTTCCAAGATTTCCAGGCTGAAATGTTTGGAATAGACCAGGCAGCTAAGATACTGATGCAAATAGAAAAATTGTTGTGCGATGTATTCATATTAACTAATAATTGCGTATGCTTAAAAGCGCATAAGAATTTCGTAAACAGGTAAAATTGCGAATTGGAATGACAAGAAGCAATAAACAGACTAACATCCAATCAGACTAATAATTGTATAAGTTCCAAGACGGTCAAGGGGGTATTTCTGAACATTATGGGTTGAGATTCTTCATTTCAATCTCTCAAAATGGCTAGGATTTAGTAAAAAGAAGATGGAGCTTTGAGAGGGTTGATACATATTTGCAAAGAAAGGTGGGATGTAAAAAAACAAAGGACGTGGTTAAAAAATTCAGCTTTACGCAGACAAAACGTCGCACACATACATAACAATGCATGTTATTGCAATTAAAGAAAATTGAAACAAAATTCTTCACAAATTTGAGATGATGGATTTAGAATCCCATAAGTCAAAAACCCCTCTTAGCTAATGAATATCAGTTTCACGGTAATATATTTGGTTTTAGAAGACCAAGAATGAACTATCGTCCAAACACACCAAGGGTGACACTACTCGACAACCGAGCATACCAAATAATAAACCTTTTCTTAGTAAGTAGAATATAAAGCCCCAACTAAATTGACATCAAGGATACCACTCTGACCCGTTTGATAAGAGTATGGCGCAATCTTTAATAGCTGGTATACGTCACAGTAACACTGTGTATGTTGTACCCTAGGCGAAAATGGGTTATGTTTACATTACAAACAAGAAGACATTTTGAATAAAAACCCTGATTATTCAGTTACGGTCAGATTTAGTTTCATCTTTGTTTCTTTATTGTTCTTTTTACTTTATACTTCTTGACCTTAAGAGTAAATTTGCATAGCCTTCCGAAAAGCAAGGGCCAAACAACCTCTTTTTCCTTTTTTCCTTTTAGGAAGAAAGTTAAATAGTGTGGATGATATTCCATCACCGCCAATTTTATTTGGATTCATTTTAGAGCTATCTGGAGCTAAATACCTAAACAACACATTTGAAATTACTCACGTTCAATCACATTCCTGATTTTAGCAACATCACTGAACGAATAATATAGTATACAATGAGCTGGACCACCATCACGTCCTGCTCTTCCAGATTCTTGATAATAGCCTTCAATTGATTTGGGAATTGAAAAATGTATGACATATCTTACGTCAGGTTTGTCTATACCCATTCCAAAGGCCATGGTAGCACAAACAACCTAAAATGTAGAAGATACACTTTATAAGAGAGAGAGAGAAAGAGAAAGAGAGAGAGAGAGAGAAAGAGAAAGAGAGAGAGG
>NC_088869.1:63000855-63028364 GCF_032884065.1 Artemia franciscana | reverse complement strand
TTCCCTCTCCCTTCCTCTTTCTCGCTGTATCCATTGATGAAATCAGCGATATCACTAGAGATATCACTCTCCTTTTTGATTCTCCTTGTCTGAAGTACAAAACTTGGGTCTCCCCTCGTATTATACTTTTTAAAATTATTCCACGATCAGTCAAAATCTTGTTTATTACTGGAAAATTAAGACCTATCCATGATTGGGCTGATTGTACCTTTGCACTTGGTCTATACCAATGAGCTTGTATGGAGGCACATTTCTGGGAATAGTCTGTCGAGGTGCTTAGAAGTGAGAATCACTTAGGCCCGCCTCTTATCATAAATTGAGAATTTTTTTTGCTTTATATAGTTCTCATACATTTTAGTTTTTGCTGCTGTCAGAAATAAAGTTTTGTTATCTTTTTTTTCGTGTTTAAGTATTAGCGCCTTTCAACTAAGTATAAGATTTTCTTTCTGATATATCTCTTGGTGTATATTAAGAATTCCTTTCTATGAAGTATACATCTATAGATGATTTTGTGACAAAAAAAGAGCAGCATTATTTAAAAAGTTTACTCGAGTAATTTATTTTAAGGGATGAATCGTACAGCTACTTCAGCAGCAGAGAACAAACCCTCAAGTAGCAGCAGTTCAAGTCCAAGAGGAATCAGCAGCGTTTTGAGTGTTGTCAATGAGCAGGTATATTTTTTCTTTTTCCACTTGGGAAAAGCTTGTTAGAAAAGGGCTCATTTCCCGTTTTTGGGAAAAATAAAAATGATAAATTAATAGATGAACAATTGAAACCATAAGAGCTTAGTTTAAGTTGGACCAGAAATTAGGATTTCATCTCCGTTTTAGCTTTAAGCTTAACATCGTCGTATGGATTTCTTGGATCTTAATTTTTATTATTAGTATTACTATAATTGAAAAAGTAAGTAAGATTTTTCTAATATATTTCTATACTAGAATAGTATTTTTGCCTTTGTATAGTATAGTCTACTGGTTGCCTGATGTACTGTAGAAGGTAGGCAAATTCATCTGAAGGGGTGCTTCAATTTAACGCATAACATTCTTTTTTTTCATAGAAAACATTTGGATTAAGATTTAAGACTGGTCCCTTAGGGGACAGCAGCTCTTCTTTTATCATGGAAAGATTCGCTGTATCAAATATAGTATAATATTCATACTTTGGCCTACAGAAATGTGGGAGAATATGTGTTATCCTCTAAACTTAATTTTTAAGAAAGAGCCCTACTTCTTGCAAAATTAAAACAGCCCCTCTCTCCCTCCAGAAAGGTATTATGGGCTCATTTTTTCAGGAGGAATTGTATAGATCGGTGGTCCTAGAGAATACAAACAGGTCAAACGAAAATTATCAGTTCCAGTGCTGCTCTTACGTAACTTAAATATCGCACTTCAAACATTTGTTTATATGTCATTTTTGTAGTGTCCCTCACAACCAAGCGGTCTTAAAACTAATGTTTAAAAGATAATTTCTTAGACCACGTTGGCCTGCCATAACATAAAGAAAGGAAACGACGAAAATGCGGTTTTTAAAGGCCAAATGAAAATACTGAAGAAAACACTTTAAAAAAAAGCCTTTCCCCATGAAAGGCTTTTTAAGGGTGTTATAATTAATAACACCCTTAAAAAACGGAAAAACCACAGAAAATTTTGACTCTGCCCTCTCAGAACACATATTTAATAATCCAGACCATACTGTTTTATTTCACCAGACTAGCCTAATTTCGCATGACAAAGGTATTGCCCAGCAATACAGAGAAGTTGTTGAAATTTATAAATACTATCTCTAGCTTTGAGCTAGCTTTTTGGTCTAGCTTTGAACAGAGATTCAGGTGATTTAAGAATTAATGAGTCGTATTTTGGTTTTCTCAAAAGAGAAGCCGATGCTTTAGTAATCCTTGAAATAAACGTTGAACCACTTCTCCAATCACATAATCAAATACATCATCAACCCCTTAGGTCTCAAAGGGTATCCACAAGAGATGCAATGGTTAAAATTAGAAATCAGGTGACCTAGTTCTCCAATTTATTCAATTGCTGCTTTGTTTGTTTGAGTGAATGAATTTTTTCTTTTATTTCTTAATTTTTCGTTAGTATCTGTCGTTGGCAGTTCAAGCTTGTTTGGATTTTGTGCAAATTGTGGATATCGGCGACAATTTATTGTTTGTTTGTTGTAATTTTACAGCTTATGATATGCATGGTTATATTGCTATTCATGTACCTAGGTGTGGGGACTTTCTCTAAAAAACGGATTTGTGTTTTGGGAGACTTTAATTGTAATATGTTAAATGTTGGATCAAATGATGAATGTGACCATCTTTTTTATGTATTTTCTTCTTCTGGGCTACTTCCTTCAATTTTTTTTTCCTTCTCGTGTTGACCCTTCAAGAAATTCTGCCACTTTAATAGATAATATTTTCACTTCTCATTCTCCTAATTTGAGGTTCTCTTCTGGTCTTGTTTCCACTGATCTTTCTGATCACTTCCCTATTTATCTATCACTATCTGTGCCTAAAACAGAGATTACTGTGGATGAGAAAGGCGAGTCTTCTTTTAGAACTTTTACAGATAAAGAAATTTCTAATTTAATGCATAGTCTTCAGAGTAATGATTGGTCTAGTGTTCTTGAAGCTAATGATGCTGATTGTGCAACTAGATTATTTTTCTGTCTTATGGGAACTCTGTTGGATAAGCATTTTGCTCTTAGAAAGAGGCCAAGGAATTTTACACCTAAATGCCCATGGATGTCTAGAGGTCTGATCAATGCAACCCATATGAAGGCGTCTTTGTTCAAGGCTGCATGTAGAAGTAAGACACAGGAAGATCTTCTGAAGTATAAACATTACAAAAATGTGCTCACTTCTTCAGTTCGTTTTGCAAAAAAGCTGTATTTTTCGCGTCGAATTAATGAGTGTAAAGGGAATTTGCGCAAGGTTGGACTGTAATTAATGAAGCTCTCTCCCGCAAGAAGCTCAAACAATCTTCCCCATCTCTTTATAGGAAGGCTGATGGATCTGTTGTGGACAAAAAATCCTTAGCAAATGCCTTCAATTCGTATTTCACCACACTTCCCTCAGTTCTCATTCCACCCCCCAGTAGAGTAAGTTGTTTTCCTGTGACAGAGAAGTCTTTTTTCCTTTCCCCATGTAGTACTACTGAGATTTCTAATATTATTTGTCAACTTCCAAGCAGTTGTTCAGTTGATAGTTTGGGTTTGAGTAATAATGTCCGTAAAAAAATCAATCAGTTTGTTTCTCATCCCATCTCACACATAACTAACCTCTCTCTTTCTTCTGGCATTTTCCCTCATTTATTTAAAGTTGCTACTGTTGTACCTTTGCATAAAAAAAGTGATTCTTCTCTAATTTCAAATTACAGACCTATTTCTCTTCTTCCCGTCATCTCAAAGGTTGTTGAAAAAGAAGTGTATCGTCCACTCTCTTCATTTGTATTTAGTACTAATTCGACTGCTAGAAATTCTCTCATCACTAACTATCAGTATGGTTTTCGTCCCTCATTCTCTACCTTGCATGCACTTTCTGATGCAACTGAGTTTGTGCGTGTTAATCTCGACAAGGGCTTGTGTGTTTTGGGTCTATTTCTCGACTTTTCAAAGGCCTTTGATATGGTTGACCACAATGTTCTTCTGTCTAAACTATCTTTATTTGGAGTGCATGGAGTCCCACTAGAATGGTTTAGGTCCTACCTCTCAGAGAGATCTCAGTATGTTTTGGTTAACCGTTCTTCTTCCTCTACTTTGCCTGTATTGAAAGGTGTCCCACAAGGCTCTGTGCTTGGACCACTTTTCTAATTTACATTAATGATCTTGTTGATGGTCTTCATCCCCATGTTCACCCTGTTCTTTTTGCTGATAACAGTAACTTTTTCATTGCTGCAGCGGACCTGCCATCTGCCACTTCTATAGCTCAAGGTCTTCTTGATAAAGTGAAGGATTGGTGCTGGTTAAATGGTATGGCTCTTAACAGCCGAAAGAGTGTCATTGTCAACTTCAGGACCCCTTACCGTATGCGAGACGTACAGGAGCCAATCACCCTGACTTTTGGGAACGATATTATACTACAAGCTACTATGGTGAAATTTCGTTGTGGGTATCTTGACTGTTTTCTTTCTTTTAAACCGCATATAACTCACATCCGTTCCTTAATCCTCCGCCAGTCTTCAATGTTGCACCGGATTAATTCATTTCTTCCTCCTGATATTATGGTTTCTCTTTATTATGCTTTTATTTATCCTTACCTTTCTTATTGCTGCTCTGTCTGGGGTAATACTAATACATCTCTTCTCTGCACACTTCAAAGAGCCCAAAATAGGGCAGTGAAGAAAAGGCTACTTTTCTTCTCCCTCGGCTTTACCCTTCCTCTGATCGTTATAATGATACTGGGATAGCTCCGCTGGATCATATTATAGGTAAAAGTACTCTTTATTTTGTGCATTCTGCTTTTCTAGGTACTCTCCCACCGCCCCTACAGCAGTTTTTCTCACGGACAGACTCAGGTAGGTACTTTTCTTCTTTACGTAATTCTTCTCGACGATTTATTTTACCAAAACGATCTTCTACAGCAGCCCAGAGGTCTCCAGTATATCAATCAATTCTATTATGGAACTCCATCCCTTCGGATGTCCCTCTTTTTCTTTCTGCAAAGGCTTTATTTCGTCGGGTCTTATTTTTCTCAATATTTTTTTCTCTCTCTTTATTAATCCTTTCCTAATTTGTATGTCTCTTCTCTTCTCTTAAAATCATTTTCAGCTATATGTTAAATCTCCTTCTAAATCTTCTATCTGTTAAATATCCTATCTATTCAATGTCCTTGTCTTGTTCCAGTGTTTTTTTTGTTTTTTTTGTTGTTGTTGTTTTTTTTATATATTGTATAATAGTTTATTATTCTTGTTCTTTGTGGTCCATTACAAGCAAAGCTTCTTGGGCCTAGTAACCACTTTACTTTTGTAATAGTTTTTTCTTTTAGTATCAATAAATTGATTGATTGATTGATTGATTGATTGATTGATTGATTGATTATTAGGTATTTGATTTTAATTCTTTTAATTTTTGGTCTTTTATTAAATTCTATTTAATTTTCCGGCGTTTTTTTCTTTATGACACTTGGTATTAACCAAGTTACATATAGCGATCGCAAATTCTGTCGCTCTGTCTGTCGGTCCCGGTTTTGCCACTTTAGGCACTTCCAGGTCAGCTAAGACGATGAAATTTGGCCGGCGTATCAGAGACCGGACCAGACTAAATTGGAAATAGTCGTTTCCACGATTTGACCATCTGAGGGGGGGAATGGGGTGGCGGTTAATTTGGAAAAAATAGAAAAAATGAAGTATTTTTAACTTACGAACGGGTGATGGGATCTTAGTGAAATTTGATGTTTGGAAGGATATCGTATTTTAGAGCTATTATTTTAAATCTCGACCAAATCCAGTGACATTGGGGGGAGTTGGAGGGGGGAACCTGAAGTCCAATACTTCGAAATATAAATTCAATATGAAATATGCAAATCAGACGAATATTTGTGTTCAAACACTTGCAAATCTTGCGAAACTTTTGACGAACTCAATCTAAGATGTTTTCCTCTCATTTTGCAGCTCAGCCGATTGACTAGCTGCCTGAGTGAATACTCAGTGCAGCCATATCTGACGCATGATGTGTTTAAGGATGCTCCATTCAACCCTTCAATGACAGTAGGCGAATGCATGCAACTTCTCGCTGACCATGGATATGAGTTCAATCCTCAGTGTATTGATGTTCGAGTTTCGTTTAGCGATAAAAAAGGTAAATATATATGAAAAAGCTCCCTCGGTGGCCATATTATTGACAATTAATTTAAAAACGTTTTCCACAAGACAAGTTTTTCAAAGAAAAGTAAAGAGCTCTCTTATGCCAAGAATGAGCAATAGTAAAGTCAAATAATCTTCCAAGGGTAAAACTACCACAAATCACTATCTATAAATAAATGAAACTCAAAACGAAGAGAAATTGCAATAAATAGCCGAGTCAAACTCAAAACGAGCAAAAATTAACATGAGTAGGGTTATGTCTTCTGAAGACCAGAACACAGTTTGCGCTCTACTGAACAAAAAAAAAAAAAAAAAAAATACCGTAGATTGTCAGTTTAATTGACATATGCTCAAATTCCTTCGTTAAGGTTTTGGCAGTTTTTCATTTATGAAATTAAGAAAGGCGAAAACATTTCAAACGTATGTTGTTTTCAATAAAGCGCAAATTGTGTTCTCGTCTTGAGAAGGTATAGGGGCTATCAACCCTACTCATGTTTATTTTTGCTCGTTTTGAGTTTGACTCGGTTATTTATTGTATGATTTAAATAAACAAAATACGTTTAAAATGTTTTTACTTTTTTAACTTTAATAAATTAAAAATTATTAAAACTTTAATGAACATATATCAGTATTGGTATACTAAACTGACAATTCTCAGCCATTTTGTTTCTGGGCTTGGGAAGGTATGGGGGTTGTCAAAGACTTAATTTCCAGACCTTTCAATCACACTCAACAAAATGGCTATCTCAAAATTTGGATTAGATGTGTTTTGGGAATTGATGGGCGTGGGGGGGCTTGTTGCCCCCCAATTACTTTTGACAAATAAAAAGAATACTAGCCCTTTCAATTTCCAGTCGAATTAGCCTTTTTTAAAGTTATTGCGACAACAAATGGCCATCTCGAAATTTCTACCAGATGCATTACAGGAAAATACGAGGGGGGGGGGCACAACTTACCTTGCCCTGAGAGCTGTGGGGAGGATCATCCTCAGAGACATGGTTTATGGTCCTTTCAATTACGTTGAACAAAATGCCTATCTTAAAATTTTGATTGGATGTGTTTGGGGAAATGGTGGGTGGGGGAGGGAGGTTAGTTGCCCTTCGATCACTTTCGACTATTAAAAAGGGCGCTGGCCCTTTCAATTTCCAATCGAACGAGCCGTTTTTGAAGTTTCTACGACAAGAAATGACCATATCAAAATTTCTATCAGATGCATTTTGGGAAAATACGAGGTGTGGAGTGGGGGTATCCATCCTCCGATCACTCTGAATCTTAAAAAGGGAACTAGAACTTCTGATTACCAATCCAATGAGCTCCCTCCGAAGTTTATACGATCACCCTTTCTATACATGCATTATATGCCACCAGGACATAAGTTACAACCCTTGCCCTGAGGGCTGTGGTGGGGATCGTCATCCTCAAAGACATAATTTCCAGACCTTTCAATTACGTTGAACAAAATGGCTATCTCAAAATTTTGATTCGATGTGTTTGAGGAAATGGTGGGTATGGGAGGGGGTTTAGTTGCCCTCCAACGACTTTCGACTATTTAAATAGCACTAGTCCTTTCAATTTTCAATTGAATGAGCCCTTTTCGAAGTTTCTTCGACAACAAATGGCAATCTCATTATTTCTATCAGATTCATTTCGGGAAAATACGAGGTATGGGGGGTATCCACCCTTTGATCACACTGAATCTTAAAAAGGGTGCTAGAACGTCTGATTTCCAATCCAATGAGCCCATTCCACAGTTTTAACGATAGCCTTTCAATGGCGTTGGAACAAAATGTTGTCTAAAAATGTTGATTTGATGTGTTTTGGGAAATGGTGGGTATGGGGGGGGGTAGTTTCCCTCCAATCACTTTTGACTATCAAAAAGGACACTAGCTCTTTTAATTTCCAATCGAATTAGTAAAATTAACGGAATTGAATTGGAAACACCTAAACAATAATGGCTCTGTTCCTCAATAGTCTCCTTTCATGGCCAATATCTATGTAAATCACTATCTCAAATCCGTTTCTAATAAACTCGTTGTCTACCTGTGATGTTGCTTCTTCATTGTCGTAGACTGCCTATCAAATCTTAAGAGATGGACCAATGAGGAAAATTTGGTTAAAATTATGTTCAGCTAAGAAAACCAATCAAATTTGTCTATATTTTTATTTTACATTTATTATATTTTTACATTTTGATTATATTTTATATATCTTATTTTTATTTATATTTGATTTTATAATGTTGGATGTATAATTATGCTGCACGAAGTTGACAAGAAATATCATTTACCTTATTTATCCACTCGCCAAGGATTCTGGGGTCATGTAAAACGTGTCTGTTTTGTTGTTGTAATGTATAATACGCAATAAAACATGCTAATATTCCTCTTGGTTATTCGGTCCATTTTCTTATATATAACAGAATAGAATAAATTTTGTCAAAATAACTCCAATGTGAACAAAACCAGATAAAAAGGAGGAATAATCACCAAAAAGTCAGTAGTGGCCTTTTTGTTTTCAGTTCTTTGTTCTTCCAAGCTGCTCTTTGTCTCCGAGTCTAATCTCGACTTCTGTCTGAAAACGGTAAACTATGTTTGGGAATTACTATAGTGGCCTCCGATAGTGAAATGTTTAGCATATATCTTTGCTGTGTGAAGTCTGGCTAGTATCTCAAGTTGAAACTGAAATATGAGGCGTATCTAATATAACATCAATAGTATATTTTAACTAGTGTCTTAACAGGTAGCCTTTATTTAAAATAAACATATTTATGGTCGCAAGAATGAATTTTTAGCGTTTGGTTCTATACAGAAACCAACCGATCAAACAGTTCGTCGTAACGAACTGTAGTAAGGAGCGACCCGACTCAATAGTAACCGAAACTCTAAAAAATGGAATTTTGATACCAATAGTTACATCAAAAGAATCGCAATTTACTGCCGATTTTAAATATATAAGTTTCATTAGTCTTACCCATCAAAAGTTACGAGCCTGAGAAAATCTGCCTCATTTTAGAAAATAGGAGGAAACACCCCTTAAGAGTCATAAGATCTTAACGAAAATCACACCATCAGATTCAGCGTATCAGAGAATCTTATTGTAGAAGTTTCAAGCCCCTATCTACAAAAATGTGGAATTTCGCATTTTTTGCCAGAAGACAAATCACGGATGCATGTTTATTTGTTTTTTTTTGTTTTTGTTTTTGTTTTTTTCCCAGGGGTGATCGTATCGACTCGGTGATCCTAGAATGTCGCGGAAGGGCTCATTCTAACGGAAATTAAAAATTCTAGTGCCCTTTTTAAGTGAACAAAAAAATTGGAGGGCACCTAGGCCCCCTCCCACGCTCATTTTTCCCCAAAGTCACCGGATCAAAATTCTGAGATAGCCATTTTATTCACCATAGTCGAAAAACCTAATAACTATGTCTTTGGGGACCACTTACTCCCCCGCAGTCCCCGTGGGAGGGGCCGCAAGTTACAAACTTTGACCTGTGTTCACATATAGTAATGGTTACTGGGAAGTGTACAGACGTTTTCAGGGGGATTTTTTGGTTTGGGGGGGGAGAGTTGAGGGTGGTTACGTGGGAGGATCTTTCCATGGAGGAACTTCTCATGGGGGAAGAGACTTTCAATGGAGGGGGTGCAGGATTTTCTAGCATTACTTAAAAAAACAATGAAAAAATAAATATGAAAAGTTTTTTTTTCTACTGAAAGTGAGAGGCAGCATTAAAACTTAAAAAGAACAGAAATTATTACGCATATGAAGGGTTTACCTCCTCGTAATACCTCGCTCTTTACGCTAAAGTATTTTTAGTAATTTCAACTATTTATTCTACGGCCTTTGTGATTCAGGGGTCATTCTTAAGGAATTGGGACAAAATTTAAGCTTTAATGTAAAGAGTGAGGTATGGACGAGGGGTGAGCCCCCTCATATACGCAATAAAGCATACGAATATAGAAGTTCGCTACGTAATTTAATTCGTAAGTTACGTATATTTTTTTACTTATGAAAACGTTCGTAAAAAATTATAAGTTATAGTTGCCTTTTTAAGTAATCAAAAAATTAGAGGGCAACTAGGCCTCCTCCCTCGCTCCTTTTTCTCAAGATATTCCCATTAAAACTATGAAAAAGCCATTTAGCCCCCAAAAAACTAATATGCAGATTTCGTTTTAATTATTTATGTGCGGAGAGCCAAGATCAAAACATGCATTAATTCAAAAACGTCCAGAAAATAAACAAAAAAAAAGCAATTTTTTTTTAATGAAAGTAAGGAGCGACATTAGAACTTAAATCGAAAAAAAATTACTCTGTATATGAAAGGCTTTTCCTCCTCAACGCCCCACTCTTTACGCTAAAGTTTTTACTGTTTTAAAATGTAGAGTTAAGAAAAAGAGTCAAACTTTAGCGTAAAGAGCAGGGCGTTGAGGAGGAAAAGCCCCTGTTATATACGGAGTAATTTCTGTTCGTTTTAAGTTTTAATGTCGCTCCTTACTTTCATTTAAAAAAACTTGTTTTTTTTTTGGTTTATTTGTTCTTTGATATGAGCACCCTTTTATTGAGTGATATGAAACCTGGCTTCTGAAGGGAAACTCGACTTATGTCAGAAGCTTGCTGTGAAGAAGGAGTTATAAATTCTGCCTCTATTATTTGTCATCGAATAATATGCCTCAAAGCTGAAGCCGAAGCGGACCATAAGTACACCGAGAAGAGTACTTTGGGGTAACACAAAGACAAAAAGATATAAATCCTCATTTGTTTACTCTAAAAAACCAAAGAGACTGTGAGGAGTAGAACAAAACTTAGTTGAAACAAACATTACCGTTCATGTCTGAAATTAAAGTCTGGTCGTGAATAAAAATAGAAATATGATTCTTATTCATGTATCATCGATTTGTTTTATCACGAAACCATAAACCTTAAAAGAACGCAATAATAATTAGTAACAAAAAATAAGAATGAAACTAAAACATACCCTTTGGCAAAGAAAAAGGTGAGATAAGCATTATTTAGGGATAAATTTTATATTTAATTATCCATGATTTGGAATAATTTGTATTGGGTAACTGAAGTGTGCTTATTGAGATGCATCTTGACATGCAAAGCCTATTTAGGAAATTTTAGACCTGCTGGTTCTGCTTATTTTTGAGGTTTGCAGACCTGCTCACTTTTGCACTATGTTTTCTAGGGGTACAACGTTTGACTCCACCTCCAAAACCCTATCCATCGCTTCTGTCACAATTTGTGTCTCTCGGTGGTCTTCCGGTTCTTGCTCGCCATCTGCCAACACAAGCTTCATTACGGCTTCTTGAACTTGAAGTAGGTTCAAGGTCAGCTAGTAGTCAATCAGAAGGACCTACTTCACAGTGGGTAAAACTTGGGAAGTTTGATGAGCCTATAGACGATGACGGATGGGTAAGCTTTTTTTGTTTTCTTTTTCGTGAGAGATTTTCTTCTTTTTATTGATAGCGCTGCCTAAATTTAGCATAAAGCAAAAAAAAGAAAAGAAAAAAACAGGATGTTAAATTGAAGCAAATCGTTTTACGCTTTAACAGAGGCGTACGAGAGAGCAGTTATACTAGTGCCACTAAATGTGCAGCTTTACCTAGCAGCTTTGAAAAATTAGAAAACAAGATTTAGACAAGTTTAAATTATCCAAAACTGGATTTTGATTAAATGTTTAATAATCTTAGGATTCAACATGAAGTTTTTGAAAGATTTTGAATTATTTTATTGCTAAACTTTCCTCTTGAAGGATATAATAGCTAAGTGAAAAAAAGTAAAACAATTGACCTGTTCCAGTTGGACTACCGCTTTATCAACACTGTCCAATGGGGATTTTTATCACCATTTGTCAATAAACTACGGTAACTAACGCTTCAATTGCACTTGAGGAGTGGCGCTCCTCTAGGAAATTATAGCCTAGTAAACGACACAGCATTCGCACGGGATTCTGATTAATGGATAATTCTTCTGGGCTTAGATAATTCTTCTGGGAAAAACAATTTGTGAAGTTGCTGATGGTGTCGTAGGGTAGCAAGTTAAGACTGCTGCTAGGAATATTAGTGAAAAAGCTTTATGTTTAATAGAGTGGAGAAGGGGCTTGTACGAGAATTATCCGAATGATCGATTATATGAAAACAAAAGGGATGTAAAGAAAGTGGATAAAGCATTAAAATATGAACTAAGGAGGTGTGAAGTGGAGGCCATGGATAAAATTGCCGAAGATCTGGAAGATGCAGCTAGACGGCATAATAGTAAAATATTGTACTGGCATATTAATAAATTTAGAGGGAGTAGTCAATTTGGACTTGTCCCAGTTAAAGATGTTAACGAGGCCATAATTAGTAATAAGGAAACAGTTAAGGAGAGATGGGTTGAACATTCTTTTAAATGTGCTAAATCGAGATACGGTTGCAGGGAAAGATATAGAGGAAAATGAAAAAGTTTGTGATACCTTGGATGTGAAGGAAGATTTGATAGTGAGGAAGAATTAGCGACAGTACAAAAGGATTAAAAAATAATAAGGCTCCAGGTGCTGATAGTGTGGTGAACGAGTTTCTTAAATATGGTGGCCCTGAGGTTAGAAATGAGATACTGAAGATTATGAATATGATTTTTGAAAAGGGAAAATACCTAACGATTTTAAGAAAACCTTAATTAAACCACTGTATAAGACAGTTGACAAGAGTGAGTGTTGTATTTACAGAGGCATTAGTCTGGTCTCTGTAGGTGGCGAATTGCTTAGGAATATGATACTTTTTAGACTGAGAGATGCTGTAGACAAAGTTTTAAGAGAAGAACAGTGCGGTTTTAGAAAAGGTAGAGGATGCGTCGATCAAATTTTCACTCGTATGTTAATAATTGAGAAGTGCCTTAGATGTCTAACACCTTTGGTCTTCAGTCTTAGGGATTATGAGCAACCGTTCGATTTTGTTGATAGAAGAGCTTTAGCAAAGGTCTTATCCTTGTATGGTATACCAGACAAACACATGAGAGTGATTAGTCCTATGTACGAGAATAACGCTGCTGTGGTTAAGGTAGGAATTGAGGTTAACAGCTGGTTTTGTATAAATCAGGATTTAAGCAGGGCTGTGTTCTATCCCCCTTTATGTGGATCATTTGATGGACTTCGTCTTAAGGAGCACAGGAAGGGCAATGGGAGCCTACGGAATCAAATGGGGAGGAAAAACTCTCCTGGACTTAGAGTATTCTGATGATTTAAGCATCCTATATAAAAGCTTGAGCAAAATAAATGAAATTTTAGAGGTTTTACGAGTTCAGGGTGCTAGAATAGGTTTGAAAATTGATGTTAAAAAGATTAAGTTACTAAGGCTAGGAATAAGTGAAGACAATAAGGTGATGTTGGGTAACGAAAAGATTGATCAGGTAGTCAGCTTCACTTACCTTGGTAGTTTTATTAGTAAAGACGGTGGGAGCGGTGAAGATGATAAAAGTAGAATAGGAAAGACCCAGGGTGTTTCTTTTTTTCACAGTTAAAAAACGTTTGGAAGAATAGGAAGATGAGTCTGCAAGCCAAGATTAGAATATTGGAAGGTACAGTGATGACGGTAGTCAAATATGGCTCTGAAGCATGGGCGTTCTGATTAGAAGATGAAGATTTACTAGATGTTTTTCAGAGAAACTGCCTACGGATTGTTCTGGGTACCCGGCTGACTGACCGTATTTCAAACAGTAGATTGTACAAAAAATGTGGTTTAATCCCTTCTTTTTAGGGCTATAATGAAAGAAAGGTTGAGATGACTAGGGCATGTTCTGTGGATGAAGAATAATAGATTGGCGAAGATTGTCCTTTTCGGCCAGCCGTCTAGGGCTAAACGAAAAGCAGGTCTTCCTTGTCGGGGGTTAGAGGTTGTCATAAAGAAAGATTTAAAGGTAACGGGAACTTCCTGGGAGGGTTTAAAGAGGGAGACTTTGAATAGATTGGGATGGAGGAGTGTGTGTATCTGTGTTGGACTCGGGCGGCTTGGTGTTGCGGTGAGTTGTTAGTAGTGGTAATAGTAGTAGTAGCAGTAATTACAATTAATGGAGAAATCTGAGGAGGTCTTTACAGGATTGGAATGTGGAATGGGGTCTTTATTACCAAATCATTGACTTTTTTCATATGCTGTATTGTTCCTCTTTTTCGATTATATGTAAAGTATAAAAACATCTTGTTGCATTAAGTTTATGCAATGCTGCTGCTAATAGATAGTAATATACCTCAGCAGAAATCAAAATATGTCATTTTTTAGAGTTATTCTTGGAAAAAATTACACTCGATGAGATTCGGGGGGTCGAGCAAGGAGGTGTAATTAATTATGCTATCTTTTCCTCATTACTCTTGTTACATTTGGCTTGCATATAGGGTCCAATATTTTCCACATATGTTTTCATAAACTTTCAGCTAAAACAAATTTTAAACAGCTCTTTCCTTGTGTCATTGGAAACGTCTCATTTTAGAAATATTTTTTCTTTTTGTCGGGGAGAACTTCCCTTTTAAGATTTTTTTTTTGACGATTGTGAAATACATCTTTATTATATGCTCTACAAAAAATAACATGTCAGGAATTTTAGCTTTAAATCGAGCCTAATTAACATTGCTCTGCTAATAAGCTCTTTTGACAGATTATGCTAGTAATTTTTTTTTAGTACTATGTACAGCCTCCAAAAAAGGTTTAATGAAATATTCTAGAAAAACTGGCGGTATTTATGGGGCGGGATGTGGTCATTAACCGATCTGCAGGTTTTTAAAATATTAGCAATAAGGAGCAGAAATTTTTTTTATATACTTGGTTTATTCCTGTCGTTCATTCACGTGTCTTTATACTAAAGATAAAAGCAGAAAGACATGCTTTTTCTTAACTTGGTAAATTTTTGGTTTTTATGGATAGAATTGCCAGGAATGGATTTACAACCAAATTATGGCCTGGAAAAGCGTATTCAGATTTATTTCTAACCACTTTAGAGAATTTGTGATTTGAAATCCTCTTAAAAATGTCAGAAAAAAGAAAGGTTTGGCTTAGATAGTGCTTCTATTTGACTATTAAATAAAAAAAACTAGTTTTTTTAACTGAAAGTAAGGAGTGAGATGAAAACTTAAAACGAACAGAAGTTACTCCGTTTATGAAAGGGGCTGTTCCCTTCTCAACGCCCTGCTCTTTACGCTAAAGTTTGACTTTCTCTCAATTCTACTTTATTAAACAGTAAAAAACTTTAGCGTAAACAGCAGGGCGTTGAGAAGGGAACAGCCCCTTTCATACACGGAGTAATTTCTGTTCATTTTAAGTTTTAATGTCACTCCTTACTTTCAGTAAAAAAAATTAGTTCTTTTTATTTAATTTCTGAACGTTTTTGAATTAATGCATGTTTGATTTTGGCTGTCCGCACATAAATTATTAAAATGAAATTTGCATATTAATTCTTTTTTTGGCTAAATGGCTTTCTCTTAGTTTTGACCAGACGATTTTGAGAAATAAGGGGTGGGGAAGGAGGCCTAGTTGCCCTCCAATTTTTTGATTACTTAAAAAGGCAACTAGAATTTTTAATTTTTAACGAACGTTTTTATTAGTAAAAAATGTACGTAACTTAAGAATTAACTTACGTAACAAACTTCTATATTATTATATTTTTATTATGTATGTGAGGGGGTTTATCCCCTCGTTCATACCTCGCTCTTTACACTAAAGCTTAAGTTTTGTCCCAATTCTTTAAGAATGACCCCTGAATCAGAAAGGCCGTAGAATAAATAGTTGAAATTACTAAAGATACTTTAGCATAAAGAGCTGTTTCTTCAAAAAATGGGTTGAATTTTCTAGGCTAGATTTTCCACGGCTAATGAGTAATACATTTTCTACAAACGTAATATAAGATAAATCTATTTGGCCGATAAAACAAGAGGGAGTAAAACGAGTAAGCAGAGATCAATGAAAGCCCTGATAGGACACTACCTGGCCCACCGTCCGACCAATAAGGTATATTCCCAACAATAGTGCCCTAATTGACGTCAAACACGCTAATTAGCATACTAAAACCGAAAGGCAAATGTAAAAGAACTATAAACAACTAATGCTTTAGAAACATGTAGCGCACATAAATAGACTTCAAAATTGATTTCTTAGGCCACACCGCCTTTCCATTTACAATTACAACGCAAATCTATTAATCACTTGTAAACACAAATTTGAAGACAGTGAAAAAACGATTAAATACAGAAAATAATAATAAAAGTCCGAATATTTTGGCTTCCCATCCAGAACAATATAAAACATAGAAAACTAGCTTAAACAAAACATCAAAAAAAAATTAACGAAAGGAAACTTACCTTTCAACGAAATCCACATAACTTTAACAAAGCACAAGGCAAGAATTTCTGCTGTATTCTATTGTATGTATATGTTCTAGTTAATCGTATGATATAGGCAGTGCCGTATCCAATATGTTTTTTTTCGAGGAAGAGGTTTACAAAAGGATTTTTCGGGGGGGGGGGGCACAAAAAATACAAAAGAAACTTATAAAAAACCGTTTATACTGATTTTTGTTGCGGTTTTACGAGTCGAACAAACATTTCAGGGAGGTTCAAACCCCTAACCTCCCTGGATACGGCCTTGGATGTGGGGCTCTAGCAAAATGAAGCAATCTTTTGATTTAAAAGTCTTACGAATGCCCTAGGTTAAATAAATTAAAAACAAAATGTAGGTAAAGAAACCATTGCGTTTGATAAAATGAAACGCGAGTAAAAGTGTTTTGATTAATAAGGCTTATGATTTTTGAAAATTTCAAGCCTGTCCTTTGAAAAAATTGCATGCGATTTTGCTTGTATTGGAATTAAGGTGGAAAGGTAGAATTAAAAGGCTCACTCTAGGATTTTTTGGTTTTTTGTCATTTGTCTTTGGTCCTTGTTCTTTGCCATAAGCCTGGTAACAGAATTTGAGGAAAAAGTCACGGAAAGTTGTTCATTTGATTTTAAACAGTTAGAGATTTCATTCAACCCTATAATAAGTCGGATAAAATGTGATGTCATTGTTTTGTTAATATGTTCTTCTTTTTTTTAGGTAACTATAACACGATCGGAAGGAGATAAGAAGCGAAAAGTTAAGTGCATTAATTTGCCATTCCATAGCCTAGCTGCACTTGGCCTGTTTCTTAGGATCCCCTATTTTGGTGAAGAGTTGCTAAAGGACAAAAAGGTTGCTGTAAAGCTGTTAAGAATTTGTCTCGGGGTCACTGATGACGGAGAAGGGGGTAAGGATTCTTCAAATTTGTTTTAAAGATTTGTTCGTTTTTTGTTATTTTGGATTTGACCTATAACCAAAAATTAGATTGCCTGGGAATAAATAGTTATAAGAAGCTGTCTCGCCACAACCAACGGCCAGCTTAGCTAATTGTCATGTTGGGAATTTGGAAGCTGTTATTTTTTATTACGTGGCAAAAAACTAAATAATAGATTAGCTGATATCGTAATCGTAATAATCTAAATACTAATTTTTGTTTATTTCAAAATTTTCGAAGCTAAAATTTTAAGAATAGCGACTAAATAAGTAGATTAAATTTTATGTACTCTTGTCATAAAAAAAAAAATTCTATTCTTGGACTGAGCTATTTTCTACTCGAGTCCAAATTTTGTTTTCTTAATTCTGCTGTTCAGCGTCGTTATATTCTGAAATACGTTGTCCTGTTGTTCAGCCTTATATTATAGAGCAAGAAAATTTCAAAATTCTAGACAATCTCTTTGGGGGTATGCCAAAAAAGACTAGAGACCACAATTTCTCAGCCCTCTATTTTTTTAATCCCCAAGTAAAAGGTTAATTTGACAAAGTGCATGAGGGTTTAGGCTTCTTCTGTATTAATAGTTATTTGACTTGGGATTAATAAGAGAAACGTATGACCAAGCCAAAGAGTATCGGAATTTTAGACATTCTCTCAGTGGAGTTCCAGTCTTCAAAAAGGCTGGAAACCACTGTCCTAAGCCCTTTTTTGTTTGGATAAGTGTGCCTTATATTTCGTTCGACATACTATGAACCATGTACATTATACTATATATTCCGTAAATTTGAAACTAATATATATTATTAAATATTTCATGCTGCTGATTTGATTTATCAAACAAAATGGGTTTTAAGACTTCTCTAAACTTTTCATTTATGTTTTTGAGCGTTTCTGATCGTTGTTCTGAAATTAAGAGCCTCGTGATATATAGTTAAAAAGAAAAGTATTGCGGACTTTCAAAGGCAAATGACTTTAATAATTTATCTCTTGGTATAAAAATCACCACCTGAAGGGAAATATTTCTATTCCGTAAGAAACCAAGATTTTGGAGATCTTCTGCAATTTAGCCTATTTCTTGAATGAGCTATTAGGTTTGCCGTTTAACAATTTAAAGGATTACCCTGTCTCGTCTGTTATAGACTTGTTTGTTTTTATGGTTGAATTATTTTGAAAAGATTGGGCGGTCTTGCCATAACTTGTAGACATTTGATAGAATAAACGACGGAAATGGAAGCTAACACCTTCTTTCCCAGGAATCTTAGTAAAACAGTTTAAGTTCCCTCGTTTTGTGCTGGGGATAAAGATATTCAGATACAATGAAACTTACATCATTAGAAAGTGTGATTTATTTTCGACCTTACGGAACAAAATTTTCTTTTTAAAGTTCGGGAAAGGGGAGCCCCTAAAAATTTTCTAGCACACTGCTTTAGTTAAAAACGCTAAAGCCTAGCTCATAATGTCGTTTGAGGAATTTAGCAGCTTTGGGAGTTCCCTAAGATGCAAACCGCTTGGATCGAAAACCTTGCCGACATTGACCTTTGAACCAAATTTTATAGTCAAACCACAGATTCTGAATAGCCCTCCAAGGTAGCTAGTCTCCTGGGAGAATTCCCTTATATGTCCTCTGTAAATGCGAGGCTCGTAAATTCCCTTATTCCCTTATAAAGTTTGTTTTAGGCATCGAATCCACTTAACGACAGAAAATTCAGTTGTATCTTGATCAACATGTCAGCAGTTTTCCTGGGAGTCGAACTATCCTAGGAGTAGAATTGTAATTACCCCGCTTTCTATATTCATTAACGGCCAAAGAAAAATTAAGTGATACATTTCTGTAGCTCCAATATGGAGCGTCCGGGAAGAAGCATTCAAAATCTTTAATTGGCGTTTTCTCGGAATTAAGTTTTGAGTATTGGGACAATTTTGCTCACAGGTCACGAAACCGCAGAGCGAGGGGATCAAGGGATCTTAGACATTTCTTTTGGAAGCATGGTGGGTTAATTGTTAGTTGATAGATGAGTAAAATAGTCTATTAGAGTACTATTAGTCTAGTAGTCTATTATAGTAGTCTATTAGAGTCTATTAGAGTCTATTAGAGCAGCTCGAGTCCCTCCAGCTGCATAATGATTATGGAAAAACAATTTAGTGCTTATAGTATATTCTCATAGAGTTGGAGCTGACTTTTGATAGAGGAACATGCTTTTTGCAAGAAAAGGGGATTTCCAATATCTTTGGATTTTACAAGAGCTCAGTCCTTTTTTTTGTTTCTGATGTTTTTTCCAAAAAGGAACGCATTAAATGAATATAAAAATTGGCCGAAAAAAAAGTGTAACTACACTTTGCTTCAATCTTAGAATAAGAACATTTTACGTTTGAATCATCCTAAGCTTTTTCGCGTTATAATTTTCTCTTTTTTTTGAAGTTCTTCAAGTGACAATTCTCACTGGAGATTCAAAATCGGGTAAAGTCCCGATTTCTAAGAGGGTTTTTTTTTCAATCTGTCTCTTTTTTCGACCAGTAAGGGAAGAAACCACTTTTCTAAGCCCTGTCTTTTTACAGGTGATATCTTTAGTGGACCTTATGCAGAAAGCCTAGGCACAGTGCCTTTTGCCTTATTTAGGAATGTTCTTGAAAACCATCCACCCAATACCGATGATGGGGCTATGCTTCGAGCTCAAGCAACAGAAGTTGGTGCCCTCCGATTGGTTTTGGCGTGCTTAGAAGTTTTCACTAGTCAAGTGCCTAAAGCAGTTATTGAAATTCCTGGACCTCCATTCACAGTGAGCTTTTTGAATTTCCGGGATCAAATTTCCTTTTTTTTTCTTTTTTTTTTTACCGAGTTTTTGGAAATTGTAAATATAAAGAGTATTTCAACATGCTGCGGGCATTAATCAAACTGGAGCATTGTGATTATTTTACTTTCTTTTTAATCTTTTTCTATTTGTATAGGAATTTTGTCGTCTTTTTATCCTGGATTTGGCTTGAATTTTTTGTATAATGTATGCTGTAACTTTTAGTTTTATTCCATTTAAATGCTAGTTTAATTGTGTTCTATGTTTTTGCAACAAGTCTTTTTGTATAGACAGTAAAAGCCTTGGGTTTTGTAGAATTAAAACAGTTTTCTCGATTGCAATTTCTTGTATGACTCATTTAAAAGTCATTATATCTGTTCACAGTAACAGTATTGTATTTTCCATAGCTACAATAGTTTGGAAGAATGCGAGTCTAGAAATCCCCTTGTACATGTTAGTTAAATATTTTCTATTTATCAGAGGCTATCTTTTTATTCAAATTTTTAGGTAACACAATTTTTAGATTATCCTGCTTGCTATCGTTACGCAAAGCATGTATAAATAGCAAATATTCTACTTACATAAAGCAAATAATCTTTACCAAGGCCGTATACAGGGGGCTTGGGTACAAGGCTCGAACCCTCCCCCTTACGAAAATTTTGTCCGACCTATAAAACATTTACAAAATGCATATAAACATATTTTTGATACGTTTTGTGAAGATTTTTTTTTTTTGTATCTCTCGAATAAATTTTTGGATACGTCCTTGATCCTGATATAAAATTATTTCACAAAAAAAAACGAAATACAAGCATCATTAGCATCATCGTTTGTTTTTTGCAAAGAAAAATGTCCTCGCTGCAGCCTTGAAGCATGCCAAACTAGTCAGATTTTAAATTTCAACTGGAATTGTGTCCCATACAAAAGGAATTGTTCACAGCATTTTGTTTTGAATTGGAAAAAAGGGCACAGGTTCATATAGCTGAAATAGTAGACCTTGAACGACACTACATTTTTTTTAATTAGTTTTTTTTAAAGAAAGTAAAGATAAACATTAAAACTTAACTTTATTTGTAGTTTCTCGTATGCTATAACTGTGCCTGTGCATGGAGCGTGTGCGAATTTGGTGGTACGTGGGGGGATACTAGCAACATAAATATTAAATTTCTGAAAATAAAATAATTTTGCAGTTTTGTAACCGTCCTAGTTTTGTTGAAATTTGAGGGTTTAATAAACTTTGTTGCGTTTTACTGAAAAAATTTTTCACCAAGATTAATAGGCTCAAGAGTACGCCGAAAATAGGACACATTAAGGTTTTTTCCGTCGTTAAAAGCCGAAGGGACAACGTTCTTTTTGATTCTGTTGAAAAATCGTTATCACTTGCTCTTCCGATACTAACTTCGAGTTTATCGAAAGTCCACTGATATTAATTGACCTCTGCCCGATTTTCTAAAAATAGAAGTAGAAGGAATGTTGACGGCAAAGCTTAAATGTTTGGGAATGTTTATAGCGTTTACCCCAAATTTAAATATCGATTGGTGTAATATTTATTTCCAACCAACTCATCAAGTATGAAAACCAACTCAAGAATGACAATTGGCTATCCTACGTTGTGTAAAAAAAAGAAAAAAAAAATCTTTTTTGACACTGACATCCTAGAATTCAGGAGGTCGCTGATAAATAATACAATTTGTGTCTTCTATGGAACCATTTCTATAATTTTTAGCATGTGACCTAACGTAATGGTAAAAGTTTGGAATAGGTAATGAAGATAAGAATGAGTTCACATGTAGGCTCTTCATTGCTGCTTTTTTTTTCGAGCATACTTAACTTAGTTTGAGTTTAAGGGAGTTGCGCCAACACATCCACGGTTGTTCTTAGAAATTCATGTGAATAAGATCTCTGATACATCTCTTCCACTATACATTTGAACGTTGTAATTGCTGCTCTAAAAGTATGAAAATTCTTAAATACCAGTTTTTACCGAAATTTGGCGTTTTAACATTGATATGCGAAAAGTTTGGAGCATACTGGAAAATGATGAAATTTTTGGTTTCTAGCGAATTCTTTCAGCGATTTTTGCATTTGGTACAACGTCCTGGCAAACGTTCAGAATGAGCAATGAATATATTGGCACTTGTTCCCGCTTCTCAGTTGCGTGCTTCTCTTGCTTCTCATAGTTGTTTATTTTGTTGAAGCAAGTTTCACTTCGCGCATTTAAGTATAGGTTTAGGGTTCATCGCATTTATATGGTCTTTCTAATCATTTTCTTAACGCTTCGAAGCGTAAATTACAATTTCCAGCTTATTAAGAAATTCCCTCCCATTAAAGGTAAAAGTTCTGCTTGTTTCTTTTTAGATCATGTGAATTTGTTTTGTTTTTGTAGTATTCAGTTATGAAGAAAAAATAGCTATTGAAAATTTATGCGAACGGGTTTTCTACATGTTCAGATTGATATGAATAAAACTGCAAGGAAGCTTTTCCTTATGTTTTTCATGCTATTGTGACTCCCATCCGAAACCGATACGTCAAAACACTTTTCCGAACTTATGGGAAATTTCAATCTTTATATTTGTTCCCTAATCACACGGACGGGGCGATTTGTTGCAATCTTTTCCGCACTAACTAATTAAAGGGTATAAATAAGTACTAAATAAAAGAAAGTAAAGTACTAAAGGTTTTTGGGGTGGGATTGAGTCAATTTCACTGGAAATTATTCTCGACATTCTAGGACCACTTGGTCGATACGATGACCCCTGGAAAAAAAAAACAAAAAAAAAAAAACAAATAAACACGCACCCGTGATTTGTCTTCTGGCAAAAAATACAAAATCCCACATTTTTGTAGATAGGAGCTTGAAACTTCTACACTAGGGTTCTCTGATACGCTGAATGTGATGGTGCCATTTTCGTAAAGATCCTACGACTTTTAGGGGGTGTTTCCCCCTATTTTCCTAAATAAGGTAAATTTTCTCCGTAACTTTTGATGGGTAAGACTAAACTTGATGAAACTTATATATTTAAAATCAGCATTAAAATGCGATTCTTTTGATGTAGCTATTGATATAAAAATTCAATTTTTTAGAGTTTTGGTTACTATTGAGCCGGGTCGCTCCTTACTACAGTTCGTTACCACGAACTGTTTGATTATTTCACAAAAAAAACGAAATACAAGCATCATTAGCATCATCGTCCGTTTTTTGCAAAGAAAAATGTCCTCGCTGCAGCCTTGAAACATGCCAAACTAGTCAAATTTTAAATTTCAATTGGAATTGTGTCCCATACAAAAGGAATTGTTCACAGCATTTTGTTTTGAATTGGAAAAAAAAATGGCACAGGTTCATATAGCTGAAATAGTAGACCTTGAACGACACTACATTTTTTTAATTAGTTTTTTTTAAAGAAAGTAAAGAGTAACATTAAAACTTAACTTTAGTTGTAGTTTCTCGTATGCTAAAACTGTGCCTGTGCATGTAGCGTCTGCGAATTTGGTGGTACGTGGGGGGATACTGGTAACATAAATATTAAATTTCTGAAAATAAAATAATTTTGCAGTTTTGTAACCGTCCTAGTTTTGTTGAAATTTGAGGGTTAACAGGTTCAAGAGTACGCCGAAAATAGGACACATTAGGGTTTTTTCCATCGTTAAAAGCCGAAGGGACAACGTGCTTTTTGATTCTGTTGAAAAATCGCTATCACTTGTTCTTCCTATACTAACTTCATTGATCGAAAATCCATTGATATTAATTGACCTCTGCCCGATTTCCTAAAAATAGAAGTAGAAGGAATGTTGACGGCAAAGCTTAAATGTTTGGGAATGTTTATTACGTTTACCCCAAATTTGAATATAGATTGGCGTAATATTTATTTCCAACCAATTCATCAAGTATGAAAACCCACTCAAGAATGACAATTGGCTATCCTATGTTGTGTAAAAAAAAAAAAAATCCTTTTTGACACTGACATCCTAGAATTCTGGAGGTTGCTGATAAGTAATACAATTTGTGTCTTCTATCGAACCATTTCTATAATTTTTAGCCTGTGATCTAACGTAATGGTAAAAGTTTGGAATAGGTAATGAAGAATGAGTTCACATATAGGCTCTTCATTGCTGCTTGTTTTTCGAGCTTACTTAACTTAGTTTGAGTTTAAGGGAGTTTGGCCAGCACATCCACGGATTCTTCTTAGAAATTCATGTGAATAAGATCTCTGCTACATCTCTTCCACTATGCATTTGAACGTTGTAGTTGCTGCTCTATAAGTATGAACATTTTTAAATACCAGTTTTTACCGAAATTTGGCGTTTTAACATTGATATGCGAAAAGTTTGGAGCATACTGGTAAATGATGCAATTTTTGGTTTCTAGCGAATTATTTCAGCGATTTTTGCATTGGGTACAACGTCCTGGCAAACGTTCAGAATAAGCAATGAATATATTGGCACTTGTTCCCGCTTCTCTGTTGCGTGCTTCTCTTGCTTCTCATAGTTGTTTATTTTGTTGAAGCGAGTTTCAATTCTCGCTTTTAAATACAGGTTTAGGGTTCATCGCATTTATATGGTCTTTCTAATCATTTTCTTAACGCTTCGAAGCGTAAGTTACAATTTCCAGCTTATTAAGAAATTCCCTCCCATTAAAGGTAAAAGTTCTGCTTGTTTCTCTTTAGATCATGTGAATTTGTTTTGTTTTTGTTGCATTCAGTTATGAAGAAAAAATAGCTATTGAAAATTTATGCGAGCGGGTTTTCTACATGTTCAGATTGATATGAATAAAACTGCAAGGAAGCTTTTCCTTATGTTTTTCATGCTATTGTGACTCCCCTCCGAAACCGATACGTCAAAACACTTTTCCGAACTTATGGGAAATTTCAATCGTTATATCTGTTCCCTAATCACACGGACGGGGCGATTTGTTGCAATCTTTTCAGCACTAACTAATTCAAGGGTATAAATAAGTACTAAATAAAGGAAAGTATAGTACTAAAGGTTTTTTGGTGTGGGATTGGGCCAATTTCAGTGGAAATTATCGCTTTGTTAGTGCTGGTATGGTCGATCTTTTTTGTTTTGTTTTATTGTTTTTGTTTTGTTTTTTAAGCTCTATCTCTTGTTGCGGTTTAGAGCTTATATCTCTTCGTAGTACTCATTAGTAATTGCATATTTTTATCGTAAGTATCCTTGTTCATATTCCTTTAAAAAAAAGCTAGAAGCATTTTTGATTCCCAACCCTACTTTCTAAAAGCAGCAGGGATTCTTTGGATAAGACTCTCTATTGTTGACAGACTAAATAACTGTCTTTGTATTTAATCATAGCTAAGGATATGGCTTGGCTTGAAATTTGAAATTCATGTTGTTGAAAACTTTATTATGACCTCTAATATATATTCCTTATTAAAATTTTTGTCATCTTAACTTGCAGTTAACCATAATCCCAGTAACTGCTGAGGGAGTTCCTTCCACTCCAATGCCATCAGCATCTCCAACTGCAGAAGGCTTTGGTGAACCAATGGACATCGTTCAAGATGATTGGGATACAAAGGAAACTACATCTACGGCTGCTCCGTCGGCTCCAAAGGCCCCACAGTACTGGGCCAAAGGTACAGGCTATGGAACGGGACCCACAGCTCAGCATTGGGACGTTGAAGACGCCATGAGTAGACAGAAGATTCAGGAAGAGCAGGCTACTTCAATGTTGTTAGTTATGTCTGCTTTCATAGGAGGTAAGTGAATTACTAACGAAATAATACCTCTTGTGTGAAGTATCTCTGGGCGCATGAACGTTGACAGATAAAAATTTAGCAATTTTGGTTAGATACTAATAATTGTGAGGTGAAGGTGTGGTTACCAACTTTTCATTCGTAGTTTCTCGTGAAATTCATGATGTGGGCAAAAATATAAGGCCTTGATTATATCCTAGTTTCCAAAGGGTGAATCTCACATTTTTTCTTTAAGTGAATTACTGTGTTACTTATACTGCTCTAGTATTTGTTTACCTAATGTTCTGTCCTCTTGACTTTGTATTGTGATATGATCTTTAGTAGTCCTTTGATAGTACTTAACAAATTTATAAATATAAAATTTCGCTGTACTTAACAAATATAAAGGATAATATCAAAAACTTGTATTGGCCATTACTAAGGTCAATGATAATCGCGTTTGATTTTAAAATCAATATATGATTAAATCATATATGATTTTATTTTTGTAAATAAATGTGTCTAGTTTTTATTTCATAAGTTTATCATAAATTACTTACAAAAAAACTAATACTGGTCTTCTTTGATTATTCATTTGGATAGGAAAAAAAAGTTTCTTATTATTTTTTTTTTAGCTATCACGATTATAAATATTTAATCAATAGTAAGTAACAAAGCCACGATAAAAATTTGGAAAGCAAAATCCTATTGGAGAATAGATGGCTCGCTTCTAACTATTTGATGTTTTCCATTGAGAGCATTTTTAGGAATCCCTGAATACGTTCAAATTGATATATTTCCAATATCTGCCATGAGGTAAATTATAGCTGACTAAATCGTACTAACTGGAACCAGCAATCAGATTTACTATTCCTTTCCTCTGTTTTGCTTTTAAATGCTTTGTAAAGTATCAGTTATTTTGTTCTATCTTCTACTTAGTATCAACTCTTATAAAAGGCACTTTGATTTGAAAAGCCTGACGGGCCGCAGTGACCCAGAGGCTAAGAGGAGACAAAGGATGATAAGCAATTTAAAAACACGGTGGAAAATAACAACAGTAGTGGCAGAAGTGGCAATATCATCATCAATCTTTTTCTCAACTTAATTTTTTTTTCATTTTTTCCCAATTTTAATGATTTCTATCCAATAGAGCGATATATACCGAATACGTGGACGTTACATTTAAACATGTTTTTATCTTCGTTTTATAGCAGATAATTTATTTTGATCTAAGGCTTGGTCTCTTGAATATGGAATAGTAGAACTTTATGGTCGACTTGTGCAAGTAATCAAATACAGTGCTTTTACTTTTATCCTTTGCCGATGTCGTATCCATGAGAAGCGACAGTTACCGTTTTTCTTTGGTTTAGTAGCCTAAACAAGGCTGGAATGACCTGAAAAGTACTAATGCAATTTTGAACATATCATCAATTTAAAGCATATAGAGATCAGGAATCCTAAATAAAAACTAGACGTTGAAATAAAACTCTGCACCTAATTAGCACTCGGAATGAGAATTTGACCGCGTTGGTAATGTTTGTTCGAAGTTTTTTTCATAACTGACCCCGTCCTAATGTGTTTTTTGCAAGTAAATAAGACATATGTATTTTCAAAAATCGCTATCACAAGTCTCGAAGGGCCGAATTCAAATTCTGTGTCAGTCAGCGAGTAGGTCAAAGATCAGGCTTCTGAACGTTTTGTATCGTAGAATCTATAAATAGGTTTGTAGCATAGCAGGAGAATTGAAGCTAATTTAAGAGATTGACTTGACTAGTTGTTCAATTTGACTAAAACTAGGTATCTGCTCGGCTCATTTTTGGTTGAGAATTGATTGATTTGAGGCTATTTCACAAGAACCTTGCTTCAATTATTTTTTACTTTGTACCTGGTTTGGTTGCAAGTAATAGGTGTAAAGGAGGAGTCATGGGATGTTTAATGCTCTTCGGTGTAGACTAGTGACAATGCAGGGC